>NW_022982916.1:0-39211 GCF_902652985.1 Pecten maximus
ACCAACTTCTCACCTTAGACACGACTTCAATGAACTGAACGTTACTGGCCTCGTAGAACAGCAGAGCTATAATGACTATTACCTTATTAAGATTAGAACTTAACTTACGTGTATCTGGACTTAACAGTTAGGCACAAGAATGAACATTGGATCGTGTGGGTGGTTTTCGTAATCGGCCAAACTCGCGTTACTTTCTCGACGAACCCGGAACACCGTTGTTTACTTTAGCTTGGTAGACGTGTGCTGAGTGGAGGTGTGTCGATAACAGCAATCTGATTGGTCCATGATATACCTTCACCCTGACAAACCAGCTGGGACCACTCGTAAATAGTCGGCTGTTTCCGTAGCTGAAAGTTTACCGGAAGTTAACGCAAGTTCTGTTGCCAGAGTACAGGTCTCACACAACTAATATTAGTTCACGATGTGTTATTACCAGTGACCCCATCCCCACAATCGATCATATGAAGTTAAAATGATGTGAATTTTATATCAAATTAAAGTTTAAAGATTTCGCTACCTGAAAAATGATGTTATTGGATAGGTTTAATAGCATATAAGAGCACACTAGTACTTAATTTAAGACAGTAACCCTGGTATTTACAATGGATTTTGGAACCGCCATCATCGGCCCCAGGTGGAAATCGTCTAAGCCAGGGACAGGGAACCTCCATCCGGGGAATTCCCACTTTTTTACACGTGTAATCCTGGAGCCTACTCTTTATTCACCATTTAATATGTTATCTTCTCAGTAAACAGTTGCAAACCTAAGAAACACATTTTCTTGTGAAAAAACAACAACTGATTGACTGAATTTAGTTGTGCGAGACATACACATGTATAACCGTACATCGTAATCTTAAGATATAAATCAACAAATTAATATAATTCATGATCCACATTGTACTTTACGATTAAGACATCTTTATTTTCTCCCTTTTTTCCCGCCTATCGGCTATCTCGTGGTTACTACACAATCACGCGTGAAGAGGTGAGACTTTGATGTTGATGGAATAGTGATAAGGGACATTATCTTATTGACTGTCCTGCATTTAATAATTCAAAAATCAAACTTTTTAACGAGGGTAATGAAAATCAGTCAACATTTCCATCAGTGGCAAAGGAAGCTGAAAAGAAGTGAGGGGACACTTGAGAAATCTTCATCTTTTTTTTTTTTTTTTTCAATTTAAATCGAACATATGTGTATTTCATGCATATTTTTTACAATGGATTTATTTCTTTATTCATTGTATGTATGTGTGATGGACAAAGTTTAACCTTGCCTTCATTATATCGAAAATTATTTTTTTTTCGGCATTGCCGTATGATATTCTTTTGGCCCCGGATATGACGCGACGGGTGGCTTTACTGGTCAAGATGAAGAATGTGATTGGTCAATGTAGCGGTAAATGCAAAATGCAGATATGCATTTAAAAACGAACCAAAGTTAAGATTAAATGCAAGCCGAATAAGTGGATGTATCTTTTCAAATGACACACCAATACAATTATATTCCTGATTCAAATGTAATCTTTTTATCACCGAAAATGATTCAAACTGATATAATTTTGCTATCCATGCTGAGAAACAAATAAGTTCGTTGATTTATTTCACCAGCAGTTTTACATCAAAACCACCAGCAACCAGAAATTGCAAATGGTTAGATGTGTAATTATCTGCCTCTTCAATACAAAAAAAAACAAAAAAAACCCACAATTGTTGAATGCAACCATTCTCAACCATGGAAAATTCGGTTCACGTTACTGGTAACTTTGTTACATTTTTATATTTTTTTTTACTGACATTGAAATGAACTATTGTACATTTGTATGAACTCAAGTTCAATATAACTATACAAAATGATAGTTTGAAAGCATGTTAAATCTAACCTTTATTTTTACCTGACTATATGTAATTAGGTCATTGTTAGAGGTTACACCGGCTACAACGATAAATGTTCCGTCAGGTATTGCGTAAATTTAGTTTTTAATTTCACCATTACAAACATATGTCCGCTCGGGTTCGAAATACAGATATATTTACTGAAGTAAATATGAAAACTCTTTTTTTTTTTAACTATTTTTTTTCTTCTAGATTTTAGATGACAAAAGTGGGAGGGGGGCAAAAGGTAATGTTTTGGCGGTTCTGTAGTGGTGTGTTTGTTGGGGGGGTGTGGGGGTTCCTTGGGGGTGGGGGGCTGTAGTTGTGGGTTCTTTGGTGGGGTGGGGGGTTTTTTGGTTTTGTTTTGGGGCCCCGGGGTGGTGTTTTGGTGGTTGTGGGTGGTGTTTGGGGGTTTTGTGTGTGGTGTGTTTTGGTTTTGGGTTTGTGGTGTGGGGGTTTTGGTTTGTGTGTTTTGGGGGTGTGGTGGTGTTGTGTGGGGGTTTTGTGGGGTTTTTTGTGGGGGTGTGGGGGTGTGTGGTTTGGGGTTCGTGGGGGTGTGGTGGTGGGGGTGGTGTTTTGCTTTTTTTTGGGGGGTTTGGGGTTTTGTTGTTTTGTGGGGGGTTTGGGTTGTGGGTTTTGGGGTTGCTGTGGTTTTTTGGTGTTTTGATTGGGGGTTGGTTCGTGTTTTGGGGGTGTGGGGTGTGTTTCCCTTTTTGGTTTTGTTTGTCGTGTGGTTTTGGTGGTGTCTTGGGGTGGTGTGTGGTGGTTTTCGTGGTGTGTGGTCTGGGGTTTTGGTGTTTTCCCCTTGGTGGTGTTTGGTGTTGGTGTGGTGGGTTTTTGTTGTTTGTTTTTTGGGTTTTTTGGGGGTTTTGGTGTTTGTGGTGTTTGTTCCCTGTTTGGTTGCCGTGTGGTTGGTGTTTGGGGGTCGTGGTGGTTTTGGGGGTGCTGTATTTGCCGGGGGGGTGGGTGGTGCCGTTTTGGTGTGTGGTTCTTTGTTTTGGGTTGGTTGGTGTGTGGTGTCTTGTGGTTGGTTTTTTGTGTGTCCGTTTTGGGTGTGGGGGTGGTGCCGTGTGGGGGGGTTGGTGTGTGTGGTGTGTTGTCCGGGGGTGGGGGGTGTCGTGTGGGGGTTTTTTGGTTCGTGTGGTGTTTGGTGTCGTGTGGTGTTTTTTGCCTGTGGGGGGGTTGTGTCGGGGGGTTTTTGGTTGTGGTGGGGGTCGGTTGTGTGGGTTTGTCGGGGTGTGCCCTGTCTGTGGTGTTTGGTGTGTGGGGGTTTTTGGTGTCCGTTGTTTGGTGCCCGTGTGGTTTTTGGTCCTGTGGTGGTGTGGGGGTTTTGTGGGGGTTTTTTGGGTTTTTGGTGTGGGGTGTGGTGGTGGTGGTGTGTGTGGGGTTTGGTGTGTGGGGGTGCCCTGTGGTGGGGTGGTGGGGGGTGTGTGTGGTGGGTTTTCCTTGGGTGGGGGTGTGGTGTGTGTGGTGGTTAAAGGGTGGTTTTTGGGGTTTTGGTGTGTGGTTTGTGGTGTGTGGGTGTGTGGGGTGGGGGTGGGGTGGGTTTTGGGGGTTGGTGTCGTGGGTGGTTTTTTGTGGTTTTGTGGGGTGGTTTTTGTTGGTTTTTTCTGTGGTTGGGGTGTGGTTGGGGTGTGGTTTTTGGAGTGTGGTGTCTTTGTGGTTTTTTTGGTAGGGTGGTGTTTTTGGGGGTTGTGGGTTTTTTGGTTGTTGTTTTGGTTTTGGGTTTTTTTGGGGGTTTCGTGGTGGTGTCTTTTGGTTTTTTTTTTGTTTTTTTGTTTGGTTTTTTTGGTTTTTTTTTTGTTTTTTTTCCTTAGGGGTTTGGTTTTTTTTTTGGTTTTGTGGTTGCCTTCGTTTTTTTTTTTTTTTGGGGTTTTTTTTTTTTTTTTTTTCTTTTTGTTTTTTTTTTTTTTTGGTTTTGATTGTTTTTTTTTTGGGGTTTTTTATTTTTTTTTTTTCTGTTTTTTTTGTTTTTTTTTTTTTTTTTAAATTTTTGTTGTTTTTGCGTTTGTGGGGTTTTTTTGCCTTTTGGGGTTTCTTGGGGTGGTTTGGGTGTTGTGTTGGGGTTTGTGGTGGTGTCGTGTGGGGGTTTTGGGTGTCCCCGGTGGGGTTGGTGTCGTTGGTGGTGCCTCCTTTGGGTGTTGTTTTTTGGTGTGGTGTTTTGGTGGGGGTGGTTGTGGTGCCGTCCTGTGGTGTGTGGGGGTTTCCTTTTGGTTTCTGGGGTTTTTCGTGTGTTGTGGGGTTGTGGTGTCTTTTTGGGTTTTGTTTTTTTGGGTGGGGTTTTTTCCTTGGTTTTCCCCTGGGGGTGTGTGCGGGTGGGGTGGTGGTGTTGGTTTGTGTGGTGGTTTTGGGGTTTGGTGTCTTGCCTTCGTGCCCTTTTGGGGTTTTTGTGGGGTGGGGTGTTTGTGTGTGGCGGGTGTGGTGTGGGGGGTTGGTGGTGGGGGTGTGGTGTGTTGGGGTTTTTGGTGGGGCCCCTTTTGGTTTTGTGGTGGTTCGTTTTTTTTTTTTGGTTTTGTGTTGTTTTGGGTGGGTTTTGGGGGGTGGTGTGTTGTGGGTGTCTTTTGGGGGGTTTTGGTTTGGGGTTCTTTGGGGTTTCCCGTGTGGTGGGGGTTGGGGGGTTTGGGGGGTTTTTTGGTGGTTTTGGTTTGTTGGGGGGTTTGCCCGCCCTTTGGGTGTTGTTGGTGGGGGCTTTTTTTTGTTTTGGTTTTTTTGTGGTTTGTGTTGGGGGGTTTTTTTTGTTTTTTTTTTTGGTTTTGGGGTTTTTTGCCCTTTTACTTTTTTTGTTTTTTTTTTTTTTGTTTTTTTGGTTTTTTCCCCTTGGGGGTTGTTTTTTTTATTTTGGTTTTTGCATCCGGGAAAATTTTGGGGGTTTTCTTGGTTTTGTGTTGGGGTTTGGTAAATGGTGGTGTGGGTGTTTTGGTGGTGGGTTTGGGGTGGGAGGGGGTTAAAAACCCCGGTGATGTTTTGTTTCCCAAAGGGATTTTCCCAAAGTGATTTCCTTTGTTCGTTTGGAGAGTGAGGTCCTCACCCAAATTTTTAAAATCCGTATTCCCCCCCCAAAAATTCTAAATTTTTTTAAATCAACATTATAAATGAATTTTAAAAAGTATCTTTGGGCGTATGTTTAATACCCTTTTTATAATATTCCCCTCGCTAAGGTACCTGAAAAAAACAAAACTATTCGGGTTAAATTAAAATTTTCCCACCCCCTTCGAACCTTTTTTTTTTGGTTAGCGCCATATCTTTTATTTCAAACTGTAAAACTTAAAACATTACATTTTAAAACTATTCACGAACTATTTAAAAAAAGGCCTAACCCCCCCCCCAAAATGACCCGGGTTTTTCCCTTTTTGGAAAAACCCCAAAAAACCCCTTCATATTAAAAACCTTTACACTTTTTTCCCTTTCCCCAACTTCACTCTTTGTTACGTCCATTTCCCACACAGAAATGAAGTGGAAATTTTCATTGTTGCTGTTCACTTCATATATTTCCGTAAACACTTTGAAAACATTGAACATTACTGTCGTTGAGGGACGACACTGTTGTGATATGATGTCCCTGCCGTCACTTACGAGTCCTACAAGGACGACACCGATGTATAATGTCCCTAGCATCACTGACGAGTCCTCGACTTCAAGGACGTACAGCTAGGCTATGTGATGTCCCTAACATCACTGACACGTCCGAAAAGGACGACACAACTATATGAAGTCCGAGAAGGACGACACAACTTTATGATGTCCTAGAAGGACGACACAGCTGTATGATGTCCCAGAGGGATGACACAACTGTATGATGTCCCAGAAGGAAGACACAACTGTATGATGTCCCAGAAGGACGACACAACTGTATGATGTCCCAGAAGGACGACACAGCTGTATGATGTCCCAGAAGGATGACACAGCTGTATGATGTCCCAGAAGGACGACACAACTGTATAATGTCCCAGAAGGAAGACACAACTGTATGATGTCCCAGAAGGAAGACACAACTGTATGATGTCCCAGAAGGACGACACAGCTGTATGATGTCCCAGAAGGACGACACAACTATATGATGTTCCAGAAGGACGACACAGTTGTGATATGATGTCCCAGAAGGACGACACAACTGTATGATGTCCCAGAATGACGACACAGCTGTATGATGTCCCAGAAGGACGACACAACTGTATGATGTCCCGGAAGGATGACACAACTGTATGATGTTCCAGAAGGAAGACACAGCTGTTTGATGTCCCAGAAGGATGACACAGCTGTATGATGTTCCAGAAGGACGACACAAGTATATGATGTCCCAGAAGGACGACACAGCTGTATGATGTCCCAGAAGGATGACACAGCTGTATGATGTTCCAGAAGGAAGACACAGCTGTTTGATGTCCCAGAAGGACGACACAGCTGTATGATGTCCCAGAAGGATGACACAGCTGTTTGATGTCCCAGAAGGACGACACAGCTGTATGATGTCCCAGAAGGATGACACAGCTGTTTGATGTCCCAGAAGGACGACACAGCTGTATGATGTCCCAGAAGGATGACACAGCTGTTTGATGTCCCAGAAGGATGACACAGCTGTATGATGTCCCAGAATGACGACACAACTGTATGATGTCCCAGAAGGACGACACAACTGTTTGATGTCCCAGAAGGAAGACACAGCTGTACGATGCCCCAGAAGGACGACACAGCTGTTTGATGTCCCAGAAGGACGACCCAACTGTATGATGTCCCAGAAGGACGACACAGCTATTTGATGTCCCAGAAGGACGACACAAGTATATGATGTCCCAGAAGGACGACACAGCTGTATGATGTCCCAGAAGGACGACACAGCTGTATGATGTCCTAGAAGTACGACACAGCTGTATGATGTCCCAGAAGGACGACACAACTGTATGATGTCCTAGAAGGACGACACAGCTGTATGATGTCCCAGAAGGACGACACAGCTGTTTGATGTCCCAGAAGGACGACACAACTGTATGATGTCCCAGAAGGATGACACAGCTGTATGATGTCCCACTTTGACTAATAATTAAAAAATACCACGACACAATAGTAGGTAGCTATAAGGGGTATTTTGTGTAAGTTTGGCCGTGTTAAACCCTTTACAATTTCCAACCTAAAATAAAAACACAGAAATGATCAATATGCATCCCACTGCCCATTTCCGGTTGTAAAAAACACTTCCGGTTCCTGTCATCCCCCCCCCCCCCCCCCCCCCCCCCCCCCCCCCCCCCCCCCCCCCCCCTTAGATTCCTTATAGCAATGTCATAATTGGTCGACAAAAATTGGAAGCAAAGGTTTGTAAAGGTTAATGTATCACTGAATTCGTGTATGAATTATAAATAGAGCTATATACAAAACATTAAATAGCACAATCGTAATGAACGAAAACCTTTAGCAACCTAAACACATTAAAATAACATCATCACAATAGTCTACAATATTCAAAATCATATTTGGAATTTGATTTGATTTGATTTAAACATATTTTATTTGCGAAGATACAAATGGGATCAGACACAAGTTTAAAACTTATAATCCGTCTTCTTCCGTAAAACATAAATAATTAAATATACATATGACCTCATTTTTTTAAAAAGAAACAATGATGATGAAAAGACTTCAAAAGTCACTGTATCCGCATGCCTGTATAATATTATGTTCACGTGCAGTAGTACAAAATATACATTACATTGTATAATTAAAATGAAACTCAATTAATAGGAAATTATCTAGTTACGTTTTGTTTTATGTTTTAACTTTTTGTCATTTTGCCGACTTAAGATACATTTCAATTTATTGTACAGAACAGCTATGAAGTAAAAAGTAGCCAAGAAGAGCAAACTCACAACCATTAAAATGTCTAGGAGGTAATAGTATTATCAGGATAGGTCTATAGAGTAGGAGTGAATATACTCGTTTCCAAATCGGGTCACGTGATCTATCCAGTTGGTAGGCTTCTCGCTGCAGTGGACTGTCAGATCTCCTGTGAAATATCTGTGAAACATTTCTTATGTTGTATGTGTAGCTTCTCTGGGTTAAAAGTCAATCTTATTATAATTAGGCTTGTAATTTCCACTCCTCTACGATACACTGCAATACAAGTACGTGTATTGATTAATTAGTTTGGGTTAAAAGTTCAACTAAAGCATTTTCAACGTCGCCGGAACTGAATGGGCAGAAATTCAGAACGACTACATACCCTTTTCGTCTCATATGTTCACAATTGACAAATTGGTCATTGTTAATTTGGAAACCAATCATTGGAACTCCGTGGTGCAGTGCCTCTTATTGACCATTGTTTCCGCAATGTGTTATGAACAAAACCGTCCTGGGGTGATCTTATAGGTCTTAAATGGTGTATCCAAGGCGAAAACATGATATTATCTCCTGTATAGAATTGAAGTCAGTTCGTCTTTTAATTTTTTTTTTTTTTACCAAAGTATCAATTCTTTCCTGCAAAGCAAACCATTGAGCTTCACTTCCAAACGATATGACAGCAACGCCATATTCACTCGAATCCACAAATGCCTGAAACACTTCCGGCAGAGGTTTGGACGGCTGGGTAGATATTTCTCCAATGAACGCAACATGCGGCAAAGAAGGTCTGCGTGGATAGTCAAGCATATAGTCAGTTTACACTAAATGAAAATAAGACTTCGATATCAACTGATTTGCTGTTAATGCCGAACTGGGAACAAATTGTGCTACATTAATATCTGGTCCCAGATAGCTGGGGGTAAGCTCTAATACCAAAGCCGCTATGACATCGTGCAACCTCCCAGAAAAAACTCGTTTTTTTCCACTTAAAACCAGCCGACGATATGAAGAAAATGAAGCTGGAGAAAATACAAAATTCCAAAAAATATGTAAGGTATGGTATGCCTAAACGCTATTGACGCAAAATATTTTCCCATTGGCTCGCCATCAAGGATAAAAAATGTAACAGCTGAGATTATTTTACGATCAGTTTTATCACAGATAACATAGAAATACGTGTTGACGATTGGTGGGTTTACACAGATAACATAGAAATACGTGTTGACGATTGGTGGGTTTACAAAGATAACATAGAAATACGTGTTGACGATTGGTGGGTTTACACAGGTAACATAGAAATACCTGTTGACGATTGGTGGGTTTACACAGATAACATAGAAATACGTGTTGACGATTGGTGGGTTTACACAGATAACATAGAAATACGTGTCGACGATTGGTGGGTTTACACAGAAATACATGTTGACGATTGGTGGGTTTACACAGATAACATAGAAATACGTGTCGACGATTGGTGGGTTTACCCAGATAACATAGAAATACATGTTGACGATTGGTGGGTTTATACAGATAACATAGAAATACGTGTTGACGATTGGTGTTTTGTTTTTTTTGTCTTTTTTGTTTGTTTTAGGTATACAATTAACTTAAGTAAAATATTCCATACCCGATATTTATAGCATGTTTTAAAAGTAATGTTTTAATACACCAGATTTAATATTCTACACATCAGCTCTATATAAGATTGAAATCAATATAGAAAGTTTACCTAATAAATTTATCTTATACACAAGTTTAAACATAACGGCTTTACATCAATAAAACATACATATATAACATACACAATCAAGAGGAGTGTAACGTTTAATAACTTCGTCCTCGGTTGATATATTTTTATCGGGTTAATAAAATCATGGGTCGACCTTATCAAAAGGCTATAACTGTATATTACACCACATGCCAAAGTTTACTAAGTTAGAGTGGGGTACAGGCTTTGATCAATTTGACGAATTAATAGCAACAAAATATTCAAAATCAAATATAAATATACATATTTTCACCGCATTACAGCTTCAGCAGCGGAATATCGATCATTTCAAATTTGATAATATCGATTATTAAAAAAATTGTGAGATAATAAACAGCTGTACACACATTACATTGACTGAACTAGCTCTGTTTTCATTTGATGATTAGGAATAACAATAAAAGTAAAAGCCTTTTGGGATGTAAAACGGCAAAATCAGTCATATTCCCAAAATAATGTAGACAAAAAATACAGTCATATAACGTCAACAGAAAATCCCAATTATCGTAATCATCATAGTGTGAAAACATTGTGTTGTTGTTGTTGTTGTTGTTGTTGTTGTTTAGAAAGAATAGAAAGAAAAGTTATGATTTCCTACACCTTAATTTTCTTTAAGGCTTTCAAGCAGAAAATCTACCTCCTAGCAGACAGGAAGACTGTCTAAATTATCGTGGCCGGATCAAAATATCGGAAACATCAAATTTAATGACAACTTGTCCACTTAAATGTGTTTCTATTGCAAAAATAATGTCTCTGTCATGAAAAATTGTCTAAGCACCGTATTCGTCTCAAATATTTGAATGTAATTTCTTTGCATACTTTTTGTAAATAACAAGGATACAATTGCTTTGAAATTATAGAATGTTCAATATTTTACACAATACTTTTTATATTTTGTATAATGACGAGAAGTTTTGGCAAATAGACCAGACGTTCCGAAAGAAGGCACAGTGATTAACTACAAGGCTTGGTAATGGATTTCTTACGGGAAACATAACATTGAAACAAAAACAATCAAAAAACGCAAAGCCGAATCATCAGTCTTGGCTGGTACCAAATTAATTAAAGGCATTGCTACAGTGTATATACAAATAACCAATCTAATTAAATCTATATGGTCATTCTCACTACGTTACATGAACATCTAACAACATCCCATCAAGGGTCACGTCAGGGTGACCTTTTGGATTAGACAAACAAATGACTACTTCCAGAATCTTAGAAGTGAATTTTATGTCCGAATTAGCATGACTACCTAGAGTGCATAGCTTGTATAATCCGTCAATTTGATTAAAGTAATTTCGTCCCATAAAGCATATAGTTATTTACTATGCCGAAATGTTTTGCTTCGATGACATCGATAAATCGACAATTCGCCCTGAAAGTGAAATACCCACATCTCAAAGGTCATCAGAACGTGACCCCTTATGGGATGTTGTTAGATGTTCATGTAACGTAGTGATAATGACCATCTAGATTTTAATTAGATTGACAAATAACATTCTAACACGATTCGTTTGCAACGCGTGTTTTGATTGGTTGCGGACCGACTTCTAATCTGCGTTAGAACCCTGACATATCGTGTTAAGCCACGCCCCGTTTCTAATCAAAACAATATGGCGTCAAGTTCGACTCGTAGCGAAATTCAACACTCTGCACCATTTATGATTGATGACCCATGAATTGGAATCGAAAGTAAAGAAATCGAATAGAATGAATTAACTAAATAAATTCAACAAAAATCTTTACCATCATTCTTACCGTCATTTATTGATTGAAACGTTCATTTCGTCCGTGTGTAACGTTAGGCATCTAAGGTCAAGTAAAATCCGAAATGAAATGGAACAAGTGCACACAACTTCACATAACGGTTGAGCCCGTAGAAACACATCAACTCTGACTTTGTTGAAATGCACATGTCGTTATGCATACTGCGTAAATCCAAATATGTCTTTAAATCTTCGGAAACAGGCTTTTCCAAACAATCCAAATACACCGCTTCGTCAACATACAGATCGAACTCCGCAAGTATGGGCGTGGCCAAATGACCGACTTTGAAAGCTTCGTTTTGATTGGTCAGATCGCTACAGTATGACATGTCACTAGCAGGGGTCACAGAGTACTTTACGGCGTACTTGTACGATGTAAAACAATGTTTGTACGTATATTTCAGCGTAAATGTGTTAGAATGGGGATAGTACGTTGTTTTTCGTGGCTATACTGGCGATTAGAACATGAAATTTGGTTTAAACTCTCGACCTATCGGTCTCGAGTTCAAACCAAATTTCATGTTCTAATCGCCAGTATAGCCACGAAAAACAACGTACTATCCCCTAATTATAAGTTGTTCCTGGGGGAAAATATATACCATGAATAAAATCCAAACACGAAATAACCAGAGAGCCGCTGCAGAATATTAATTACTGCTGCTTAAAGTTCAGCATAGCAGGAGTGGGAAGACAATCGCCTGCGATTCTGTAAATAAGATGTATTGTATATGTACATGTATATCTATGTATATCTATATCAATTCGACCAATCGGTACAGTGTGTGTTATTGACGTGCGTGTGTTGGTAAATTATTTATCGTCATTTGGTCTTTTGTATTTTCTTTATGTGTCAATATCGTAACGATGCACAAGTTGATGAAGACTTTAGCATGACTCGGTTAGGCTTCCATATGATAAAGCGTCAAAGTAACCCTGAAGAGTCGGCGGGTTTTCCTTTATGTGGTCAACACGATTTGTAGACACATATACATATTATGTATGTCTTCGCACTATTTGGTATGGGTAATAATCTAGATTTGTGATTGTAACTGGTAGGTAATGTGAAGGAAATATGTTGGTCGTTAGAAAGGATTATTTTTCTAATTCAAATTGAGGATATTACGAGTAACGACTGCAAATAGCATACAATACAGAAAATTCAAAGGCGCAAGTCTAGTCGATCTCCCCACATAAATAAAGGGATCATTCATTTTGTTTACACTCGATCATGGCGAGACTACTGGACTTTGTGTTCCTGCTTTACTTTGCTAGCCACATTCCGATCACGATTTTCGTCGACTCACAGGCCCTGTTCCCTCCCTGGCTCTACCCTCGACAGGTAATCACTAAACAAAACATGGAAGTTGGATGTTACGGTACACGTTACTCCACTACTAAGAGCGAAAGTAAACGTGACCCGAGGAGTATCGAGGATGATATATAGGCTATGTATTAGGCCTATAGGCCTATGCTCCTATTTCGTATCATCTTCCGTTTGTTTTTGCTGTTCAGAACGATACAGGTTTGACTAATATAAAAAAAGTAAATATTTGAAATGATAAATGTTGAAAATCACGCTATAAACTTTTTAAGTAAAAAAAAAAAATAAAACATGGAAAAACCAATATAATAGTGTCAAAAAGTGCGGGAATCAGTGACATAATTCATGACGTCGTCTCTTAGTGACGTTACTCCATGTGCCCGAGTCTCCCCTGATTCTGGCACCTGACTTTGACATTCTGACACCAAGTGAGAGATCTGGTGTCGGGATCATAGGAAAATTGGGCTACTTTGGTAAATGAAGCTGTATTTAGATGTGAATGTAACATTTTCGGGCATTTTAGTGGTTGGGTCGACGTCATTTAGTAAACTGTAACACGGAAATCTACACAATCTAAGTAAAATCTAAATGGTCATTCTCTCTACGTTACATGAACATCTAACAACATCCTATAAGAAGTCACTTCGGGATGACCTTTTGGATTAGCCAATCAAATGACTACTTCCAGAATTTTTGTATATTTTGTATATGTCCGAATTAGCATAACTAGAATGCATAGCTTGCATAATCTGTCAATTTGTTTCAAGTAAGTTCGTCCCATAAATCATGCTGTGCGGAAATGGTTTGTTCCGATGGCTTCCGCAAATTGACAATTTGCCTTGAAAGTGCAATGCACACATATCAAAGGTCACATCAGAACGTGACCCCTAATGGGATGTTGTTAGATGTTCATGTAACATAGTCGAAATGGCCATCTAGATTTTAATTAGTTTGAAATCTACATCACCTATAGAGGATATCATTTTACTGAACAATGTGATTCTCATAATGGTATGTTTACACATCAAGAGAGTAGCCCGAGTTTCCTCTGGCCCTAACACCATGTCTGGTGTAGGGCAGACATGGTGTCTGGGCCAGAGGAATTCGGGCTACTGACGGATTTAAAGCCTATTGAAATATTTTACTAACATACATAAATATAACATATAAATCATGTTACCATTTACAGCCGATCCCAACCTCGTACCACTACATGTGCCTGGACAGATTTGGGAAGACTTGCAAATTAATACATTTATGTCTACCTTTCTGTTTGGAGTGAAAAATGATTCGATGTTATGTACTTCAGGGCTGAATCAAAAGAAAATCAAAATCTGCCGCAGTACACCGTCAATCTATTTTGGGGAAGAAATGACAATGATGATGACGACAGGATGATTTCTGTACACATTATGATATTTGTCTATTGACAGTTACGTGATTTGATGACATGGTACTGCTCCGAGTTCAAGGACCCCATGATGGCCGCCCCTCCCACTTGGTTTAAAACTTTCGTCATGTCAGAACTCACACTTCAGTTTCCGTTTTTCTTTGTGGCCTCCTACGCTTTTTGGAAAGGTTTGTTTGAACTCAAAACGTTTGTTAATTAAGCTAAAAGTTGAACGGCATTAGTTAATTAGATCAAATGATAAGCTAAAACATGAAACAGAATTAGTTAATTAGATCAAAAGATAAGCTAAAAGTTGAACGGCATTAGTTAATTAGATCAAATGATAAGCTAAAAAATGGAATCGCTTAATTAGATTAAAAGATAAGCTAAAAGTTGAACAGCATTAGTTAATAAGATCAAATGATAAGCTAAAAAATGGAATCGCTTAATTAGATTAAAAGATCAGCTAAAAGTTGAACGGCATTAGTTAATAAGATCAAATGATAAGCTAAAAAATGGAACAGCAATAGTTAATGAGAAAGTTAAGCTTAAGAATGAAACAGCATAAGTTGATTAGATCAAAAGATAAGCTAAAATATGAAACAGAATTAGTTAATAAGATCAAAAGATAAGCTAAAAGACGATGGATTGTTTCATTTTCGTTATGTGTTGTACTACGGACAATGTTATCCAGTTTGTTCTATTGAAAGAAGTTTGGCAGATCGTCGCCAAATCGTTGTAGATCCAATGTTTGTATTTATCTCCCAAACAGTTACGATGGGTGTGTAACACATTACACAGTGCAGGTGTATTGCAGAAATTACAAATCTTAAAGGGACATTCCTTCGTTCGGACATCAGAAACATGCAAAATTTCTTTTGATGAAATATATGTCCGAACGATGATTATATGAGTGTCTGTGCCTACATGTAATGAAATTAATGCCGAAATGTACAGGAAAAAGGCGTATCGTATACAAATACTGTATGTTTTTGCGGTGATTAGTTATACTTCGGGTCGAATTAAGAATTTTCATTACTTAATCTTAATGACCTAATGCTTAGAAACGGTTATTTTTCCATGTTAAGATACACACTTAGATTACCAAAAGCTTACTAGCTACCTTACAACGATGTTGTCTGAGCGAAACTAAGCAAAATCCTGTGTGCTAAAGAAAAATCTAGATTGTATATTCCAAACCATGGTTGAATTATTTGCCTACATATAACCTGTTCCTTGATAACTATTGTTCTGGATTCTGTATTGAAAGTGGAAGCAAAATTTCCTGGATGAATGATATCATTTAAATACTTACAAAGTGAATGCATTGTCTGGTGTTTAACGGTGGCGATAGGCCTATATGATGAACGCCAAACTGCCGCCGATCAAAGTTTTTTTTTCGTATCTTTAAAAACAATTCAGTTAAGCATTGATAAGGGTGATTTGCACCGGAAATTAGATAAATATGTAAAGTTTTGTTAAGGAAAGGTTGATAAAAGATCTTCTCTATAATTAACTAATTTATTAATCTTAAACTATGTGTGACGTCACTTCCGTTTCTGTTTTAGGTATCCAGAAGTGCCAATGGATTCGTATTCCTCTGATCGTCTACTCGTCTCACGTTGCCACGACAACGGTTGCTATTTGCTATCACGTGCTCATGCACGACTTTACTGATGCGAAGCCTCCCGGTCCAGAGACATTCTCCGAACGACGGACTCTGTTTCTAGTATACTTCCCATACCTCCTCGTGCCTGTCATGTTATTACTGGACTCACTGTTTAGTTCGGTTTATCGGGTCAAAGTGAAATCCAGTTGATTATTGTACGTGGCTGTTTAATAAATAATTTTCTATTTTTTCATTACAAAATGGTTATTTTTCTTTCTCATTCGTCCATTCCTTCTTTAAGGTTTTCGACTCTCTCTGGACGGCTTATTGATGTCGATCCTAGCATAAAAAAATACTCCCCAAATCCCCAAAGGTGAAACTATATGGCATAGTTTTGGCTACGAATCAGCTAATCCTATGAATCAGACACTTGTATTCATATTGCAGAAACAATTAAGGATTGAATTACTTCGCAGTTCATAATAGATTTGTCTCAAGACCTATTGAGGTTTATACCCCCATACACCTCAACATAACTTTATTCAATCCTTATATTTATATTTTTTGATATTTTTGTATATTATTTTGTCCTTGACAAATACTAGTAGTGACTTGTGCAAGTCTACCACGGAACTTACCGAAATGTACGGCATCACTCTTCGTCTATATATGGTTATTACTTTCAGGATTTCTTTCGTGAACAAACTTAATAACGAGTTAAAACAAATGTTATTTTTAATGGAATTTATTTCATATAAATAATTTATGATCACTTCTGAAAAGGATATAGTCCAAGCTCGATAAATGTATTCCTACGCCGGACTTGATATAGTTCACTGAAAAATGACTTGAGTTGACTGTGGAAGGTTCATTGAGTCTGAATTAAGCGATAATATATACATATTACTAGTTTAACGATGCATTCCAGTAAAGCACACTCCACACTTTGTAGTGTCATCAACCTGAAATGCCATACATCGGCACGATAGCAAACACATACATTTACAACGGACTGACCAGTCCTTAGTCTAGCTGTCAAGTCAAGTAGAGAGTAGTACCAACACTTTAGACTCAATTAGACTTGAATATTTCGCCCTCTTAGGGTTGAGTTAGGGGGATCTATACCGGGCGTGTTTTTTCTCTGGGTACTCCGGCTTTCCTCCGACTCCAAAACCTGGCACGTCCTAAATGATCCTGGCTGTTAATAGGACGTTAAACAAAACAAACCAAAAATCGCTGTTCCAACTGACATTTCAGAGCGAGTGTAATTGAGAATTTGAGATTGAATTATATGGCATAATACAGGTTTTATAACATTCTACATCTGTCAAGTTTTCTATCTGTAACTGATTTCATTCGTACTTGTAAACGGAATACATTTAGGTGAGAAAATACAAGTACAATATGGTTGGGAAGCCCTAGTGATCATACAATGGATTAGTAAAAGGTAAAATCACAAACATTTCATATATAAAAACAACCGATCAGATTTTAAGGTTTACTATAAACTATTATCTAGAAAAGTTTTTAAGTGTATACACAAACATTAAAACCACGACAACTTAACAAAACTGACTGGATCGACATTTTATATAGTTTTAGTATTATTGTCGTCGCCATCCTCGTCGTCATCGCACGCATAGATCTGACATGGACATGGAATAGTTCAGTAATCAAATTCGTCGAATGTGCTCTTATTGTAAGTTTTCCCCCGCTAACTTCCACGAAAGACTTTTATCCTATCGGCAGCTGCGGGGTTGTCTGGTAATAGCGGACATGGCTCCTCAAAACTTCTATTGCCAGTGTTGTATCGCCCAAAAGTTGATGACTGATGGTATACCGAAAGAGGTCTGTGTCTTAAAAAGTTAAGTAAACGTCGAATGACGTACTGCTGCATCAGTATCCTCTAGATGTTTGGACAGGACCCTAGAAACGCCTCGTGAGTCTTTTAATAAATGCCGTAGTCGGATACCCGTGGATTCTTTTGGTGTGAAATCACCCTGAAATAGTAAATAGTACTCAATATAATATTTGAAGTACAGATATTTTATATATGTACATAATTGTACCTGTATCAGGATTAATCTAGCTCTCCTTTTTTTGGCGAAAATTATTTGATCGAAAGGTTATTTGTTTATATTCTGTTTATAAGTGTTGCTTGTAAAATCATCCAATATATTGAATTAATGTTATATATTATATGTCATGTATTGTCAGGTCCGTGAAATCTTATATGGACTCCTGCTAAAAAATAGAAATTATATCATCTGTGCTGAGATGTATCTTTAGCAAAGGTTAACAAAGGTAACAGGCCCAGACGTTGAAATTGTTAACAAGTATGTATATGTTCCTTCAATAGGTTATAAAACGTATTTACAAAAAAAATGAATTTTGAATATCAAAATTTAAAAAGAAAAATCGAATATTCTTGTTTGTTGGAATACCTCATTGAATATTGTCTGTGTCAAACCTCATGTAATTCGATGTGTCACTAAGGATGACGGCAATAATGGAATGTAAAACTGGAGAAAATAATATAGAGGGCAGAAAAAGAGGAAGAAAACCAGTTACAGCAAATACATGTACCCATAACTAACAACACACACACGACAAAACCATTTAGTCCTTTTGCGCCCGATTCGTCAATGCCAAGAAGTCTTGAACATCATATTGTTGCATATACACAGTATCGACTCGTCATCCAAATCAAAAGTCAATACGTCACTCTGGGTGGTTGTAACTTAATGTCTTTAATGTCTTAAAAACGATACATTTCTGTGGCAGACAGTATGTTGACTGTAGGTGATGTCTATTTTTTTCAAAAAATTAGTATCAATTTTCTTCTTATTATGACTCCCTTCCGTCAATAATGACGATTATGTGGAGTGTGTTTTGGTGTTGGGTGCACAGGGGCGCTGATTAAAAAGACATAGAGTGTTTTTTTAATATGGTTGGAAGGATAAAAACGTGTTTCACCTAGAGCAAAGCTACGTAATTTCGCACAGTACGTAAATTCCTCGCACACCTGACGATTGTTTAACGTTTTTCCTCCAAGTGGTCGAGGACTGTGTTTTTTTGTTTATATGTTGACTAATGCCAACCTTTAGTGGAACATTTGTCATTTTAAGTACATCTTTTCGAATTAAGTTCGTTTTGAAAACAAATTTTAACTGATACGACTCTCGTCCGATAAAATGGATACCGGATGATTAAATATTTCATTTAAAATAATCCCAGTTGTTGATTGGCATATGAATTTGGAAATATTTAAGGAAAATATCATTTGATCAGATTATAAACAAAACTTATTACAAATCCACCAAGTATAACTAATAACAGCGCTGACCTGCAGACACCCCGTCATTTTCACCGCCTTGTTTACATTACCTCCGTAGTGAGCGGTCAGTATTTATAGCAAAAATGGCGGTAAATTGACCCCTTCCAATTTTACATTATTTTGTTTTTAAAGATTTTTTAATCATGGTATTGGGCTTTATCTTAGTTAAGGATGTTGCTTGTCTACAAAATGGCTGAAAACTATTTTTATCAACAAAATTAAAGAAGTTAGATGTGTGTGCGAAATTACGTACCCGATCGTCTTCAAACCCGGCAATCTAACACAAGTTAACAACAGCTCTCTTGCGCAGTGATACGTGTGCGCATATCAGGTTGCACGCTTGTATGTTAAGAAGCATTTGTACATCTAACAATGTGAGGTATTCTTTCTTTATTTGGAATTGATTTGACAGATATGTATTTTAAAACATACCGAAAGTGTGCGAAATTACGTACCCCCACTGTGTTTGTTTCACAGGCGCTTGCATATATAGAAAATATCACTTTCGATTTTTTTTCATATGACAGCGGTATGTGTAATCTGTTAACCTGAAGGTTGGCAACTACGCCACGAGCGAAACGGCACCCCATCTCACTTCAACCGGCTAAAAAACACATTTATTCAAACTGACACGGCGCACACTATATGCGACCGTCATCAGAAAACATTCATCTTTAACCTACCGTGCCACTCAATATGAATTGTTACATCCAAAACACAATAATCCGTGAAAACATCGCCGAATTCCTCGCTCAGAACGCCATTTCTCAAACGGCTCCCTGAGCCTGTCCAGATTCTTCATTTACATACGGGGTTCAAGGGTCATGCGATTATATGATCGTCAGTCGTCAGGTGTACTTTTGGGGGTCATCTCCGCATGCATTTTGTCCGCAAAATGCTTCGGCTCGCTGAAGAGTTTCGTCTAAGTTACGATTATTTGAAGAGTTTCGTCGATGAACGATGATTTATAAATTATTTGTTATTTTGAACGTTTGATTACCATGCACCGTATATGACAGTACACAGCAGGCGCGGATCCAGGAATTGGAAAGGGGGGGGGGGGGGGGGGGGGGGGTCAGTAATTTAGTGGTAATGTGGTAATGGGAGCGCCATAGGCGGGAGCCGATTTTTTTTGGCGAGGGGTCTGGGGGCCAAAATTTCGGAACAAAATTTCGGAAAAATGAAATGATTAAATGATTATAGCAAATTTTGCAATCTTTCGAGAATAAGATTTTCGATAAGTGGAAGGGGGGGGGGGGGGGGGGGGGGGGGGGGGGGGGGGCATATATTGATTCACACAGAACGTCACTCTCCTATCGTTTTCTAAATAATGAAATAATTGTCACAAAGGTAGAACAAAATGCTTATTTATTGATTAACTTTTGTCAGTTTACTGAAATCTGGACGAACAAAAAGAAAAGTGAATCACGAATAAGACTGTCATCAGGTTACTGGAACTATACATGTGTACCAACATTACTTACTTCAGACCTGTTCATTTATTTCTGCACATTTTACAAATATCATGTCGTCGTCAAATACGAAAATCATACTTCAGACCTACCAAACGATTTGTACGTTGTGATATATGATCCATCATCAATTTATTTTCATTTCCCACAATGTTAGATTTAATGTTTGCTAGAAGTTCTTCGAGTTCAATCCAAATTTTATGAGTTCATCTATCACTGTATGATTATAGAAATATTGAGTTCCTTCAGTCATTTTGTTTTAAACCCCTTTTTATTCAAATTTTCGAAACAGTATTACGTACTTTCTTACGTTATTTCGGTTTTAATACACTCGATATCATCAGTTTGCCCCTTAGTTTTAGTGTCTACAATCAGGGGGAGGAGGGGGGAGGAGTGTCCGCCGGTCCTCCCTCTGAAAAATAGCAGGTTAATGCAAAATCCTGCATTCTAGTGTATTTCACGATAGATTCATACCTGGTGTGTTTTATAAAAACAAGTATATGAGAGATGTTTTTAATGATTTGATATTGTTATTTCGCTGATTGATACGGGAATTCGTTTTTTAAGATACCCTTACTTTGACAATTTTAGGGGGGGGGGGGGGGGGGGGGGGGGGGAAGGGGCTTTAAATCCACCAGTGACAATGTCAAAGAGTTTAACGCATTGTAAATGTAAAATGTATTCTTTGTAATATTCAATTATCCATTTATTCCACTTTACATCGCTCGCATATATAAAATTGATGAATTACCTTATTAATTGAGTGTGTGTAAGCATCAAACGCTACACTAATAATAATCAAACTGGCTGAAGTGCTTACAGAATTATGAAACTGAATTAAAATGAGAAAGAAAAGAGAATACTTGAGGGGGAAGTAGTGGTTATTTTGTGTCAACGCCAGACTTTTATAGTATTTTAGGGCTAACGCCAGAATACCCAGAACAACCTCTTATTCTTATCGATATTGTGTGTGGTATACATTTTTAACTAGTCATGTAGGGGTCAATTTTTTTAAGAATTGAAGATTGGCATAGCCCTAAATAGATGGCAAGTACAATAAAAAATCAAAATATCAAACAACTATCAGCTATTACCCCATCCAAATTTTAACTTCGAAAAATTTAATTTCAACTGATACTGCTTGTTCATGGTATACGTATAATGTCCCGGCCCTGTCTTGAACAAGTTATTGAGCACCGTTATATGCAATCTTTTTGATTGAAAACGAAGTTCAGCAACTACCGAAATGATGCAGTTGAAAAAAAGGAAAGGACGATCTCATCACTGCATGGCATTAAAACATGCTATCTTATTAGTCCGTGATATCGCAAACGACGTCCTGTGCATGCACCTGTAAAATAAAGTATGCCGAGATGACCCCAAAAAGTGCACCTGGTGACAGTCGATTATATAATCGCATGACCTTTGAACCCCGTATGTAAATGAAGAATCTGGACAGGCTCAGGGAGCCGTTTGAGAAATGGCGTTCTGAGCGAGGAATTCGGCGATGTTTTCACGGATTATTGTGTTTTGGATGTAACAATTCATATTGAGTGGCACGGTAGGTTAAAGATGAATGTTTTCTGATGACGGTCGCATATAGTGTGCGCCGTGTCAGTTTGAATAAATGTGTTTTTTAGCCGGTTGAAGTGAGATGGGGTGCCGTTTCGCTCGTGGCGTAGTTGCCAACCTTCAGGTTAACAGATTACACATACCGCTGTCATATGAAAAAAAATCGAAAGTGATATTTTCTATATATGCAAGCGCCTGTGGTTTGTTTATGATGGGTAAGGACTGAGTGTGGTATGTGTGTGCCTTGAAGCTCTCTAGTGCACAGGCGCTTGCATAGAAAATATGACTTTAATTATTATTTTTTATATGACAGTGGTATGTGTAATCAGTTAAGCTTAACAGATTACACATACCACTGTCATATAAAAAAAAAATAATTTAAAGTAATATTTTCTATGCAAGCGCCTGTGCTCTAGTGTGGTGCACTCTACTGCTGCTACCGGGAGGAGGTTCCATTGTGTCTAGCATGTCTTGTACTGAGCTTGTGTTGTGGTATCTGTTTTGTACGTATCGTGCTGCTCGACGTTGTATCTTTTGTAACTGGTTTATTTGACTCGTGTTGTGAGGGTCCCATAACACCGTGGAGAAGGTTAACGGACTTGGGAGGGCGCAGGACTTGTGTCCCCTTGCATTAGCGGGCGCGGCGACGCACTTGGAGGGAGCGCGAAGTGTGAATATGGCCAGAGACATATATAGAGAGATTGGCTACTCTCTATTTGCCCTTATGTCTACGTGGTGGCCTCTGACTTTCCCACAATCCTTTGCGGTCGCTCTGTTCAGTCTTCTCCTGATGCCATAATGGAGAAAACTTGAAAACCAGAGACACATAATGATCGATAATTTCTATTCAAAATCATCACCAAGATCCAATGATGTGCTTTAATTTCATTAATATCAAAGTGCAGAAGTGTCATAAATATGAAATATATCACAATTTGCTGTCAAAGCGTTCGTATTTTGAGTATGAAAGTCAAGAACGCCACAGGGAATATCGGCGGGAATCTCCAACTTAGCTACAGCTGTATGGGGTTTTCGAAAATACTGATAAATGACAACAATGTGATAATAAACAAGACTATATCCCATAAGTATGATAGTTTTTGGATAATGTAGTAACTTTTGTAGTTATTTTGAGTATGAAAGTCAAGAACGCCACAGGGAATATCGGCGGGAATCTCCAACTTAGCTACAGCTGTATGGGGTTTTCGAAAATACTGATAAATGACAACAATGTGATAATAAACAAGACTATATCCCATAAGTATGATAGTTTTTGGATAATGTAGTAACTTTTGTAGTGGCCTTAATAAAACGATGTGCTTTTTGTGTGCGTTTAAAATTGACGATGTTTTGGTCTGACGTAATGGCGGCTTAATTGCAAAACTAGGACATGTCGAATAGGACCCAATGGATTTTCGAAAATACGGATTAATGACAACAGTGTGCATAATCATCAAGACTATATCCTATAAGTCTGATAGTTTTTGGATAATGTAGTAACTTTTGTAGTGGCCTAAATAAAACAAATATTTTATATAGATTCCAAGGCGAATATGACCATCAGGTGTTAAATTAAAAAAAAATGTTTACACGGCGCAGATATGATTGACAAGTTGTCTTTGTTACATTCCCATTTAAATATATAAAGTCAATTTTCGGGTCAAAATTATAAAGATTTCCAGCGAAGATAGACGAGAGTTTTTTTTACAGGAACTTATATAGTATATCTGTAGCGGAACTGGACAAGGTCGATCATCGGCGACTAGGTAGCTCAATTGGTAGAGCATCCGGCTAGTGTTCGGAGGTCCCAGGTTCGAACCCTGGTCTGGCCAAGCATTTTTCCACTCCTATTACATATCTGTGTTTCTTTTATGTTCAGATCATTTTAAATATACACTTATTACACAAACACAGTTTGATATCTACAATAGTCGTCTAAGGAATTTGCTCCATATTCGCCGTCGCCAGTGACGAGGGCCCTCCCTCATATAGCTGCGATAACGTAGCTCTGGACGACGGACGGACAATTTCTGACAGATGGTCGTCGTCAGAGCTACGATTCCCTCCCATTGCTCGTAATGTAGCAAAACAGTGAACCTCGAAAATGCTACAAATAGCGGATATCGTTTAACTTTGGAGTACTAGTTCGTATAATTAAACATTTATAATACAATTTTGCAATGTATTAGCCTACCGTCTAATCTAGAAATCTTTAATTCGCATATTCTGATATCATACTGCTCGGAGTTGTCTCCGTGATCCGCCATGATACTTCTCGAAGAACTCTCGCGAGGATTCTAACCCAAATATGGAACCCGTGATCCATATATGGATGAAGCTACTACGATCAGAGACCTATATATAGGTCTCTGCTACGATAAATAAATACATAATCAGAGATATTTAACCACTCTTTTGTAACTCTTGTGAAGAAAGCGAATCTTACTTTGCGTAATTAAATAATTTCAGAATGAATTGACCTTCCTTACCGAGATATATTACTCCGAATCTGTTTTTCTGTTGAAATCTCGCGGGAAACCTCATTAGCATCAATTTATTTTGATTTCCTTATAAGGAAATTGACCTTTACACTTGTATCAAAGATGGCGGTATGTTTAAACTGATATCTTCGTGTGTCTTGCTCGTTTTGGATTTTACTATTTATTGTCAAACATTTGAAGTAATGTGCAGGTTTGTTGCTTGAATATTCATAAGAGCGCAGCTCATCGCGCCCGAAGGGCGCGAGAGTGAAGCTCTCTTTAAGACAACATGTGTATAAGCTATATTTCCAATCAAATCTATACCCCTTCAACATTGAAATCGTGTCCCGCGGGAAAAGTCGCGCGCCTCCAGTAGAGGCAGCCATGTTTGAAATCTCATTCCCTACACGACGAGATCTGACTGGTTTCTCTCTCGTCGAAACAAATAACTGAAAGTTAGTTCAAATTACTTAATTCTCGAAATATCCACACAACCCATGACAAAGGCATGATTCATTTAAAAGTTACCATTTCTATTTTTCTTTTGACTGACGAGGTAAATGTATTTTGCGAATTTGATTGGCTTGAGATATTTTGTTAGTTACCTAAATCTGAACCCTCCCAGTTTCGGTACTGATCAAATTGGATGCGAGAGTGGACTAAGAGGTTATTTTGCTGCACATGTGCATTATATAGAACAGTTTTTAATTGTATTATCATTAGATAACAGCATTGTAAGCACAAATTTCAAGGTTACAACCGAAAACCCTGAAATATTACTGAGTTGAACATCCCATTCAGAATGGTGCTGTTGTCGTCAAGCGTGACGTCATAAGAATTCAACGTCAAAGATTTCGCCAATGATTCCCGCCCTTTCTAAGCCCATATATTTTAAGAGTTTTTCGTCTTCCAGATGTCTTTGAAATATGTGATAATTTAAGGGAAACAATTCAATATCTTCTGTATTTTCTAAGTGGGTATAGATTGCATTAACTGCAGTAGTTTTTGCATTTTTTATTATAGAATTTTATCAAAACTTCATAATAAAAAAAAATCTTACTGTGCCGACCTCTTTACACCATGGCCTTAAATTACTAGATATTGTGATTAACAAGGCATAATGAAAAATATATAGCACAAGTTATCATTGTACAGCGTACGTTACGTATACCAAAATTTCCAGGAGAAAACAGACTTTGTAATTTGTTTCTATGTGTGGAAAACGAAACCTGTTTTCACAACTTGTTCAATACGCATTCACTTCAAATTAAAAACATCGATGTTTATAATATATTTCAAATAATAGTCTAAGTGGGTGATTTAGATATACATTGTACATACTAATATATGTCCGTGCTTCAAAAACAAAACAAAAACAGAACCAAAACCAAAAACATGCATAAAACAAAAGATAATATGCGTCGCAAGTTTAATCGCAAATAGTTTATATAGTGATACGGTTGCCTTCTAGCCCTTTTGCTCGTCTGCAAAGCGGCTGACTAGTAAACCGGGGGTCGCGTGTTCGATCCTGGTGGAGACTACTTGCTTTTCTGTTATATTTGGTGCCGTTGACCACTCCGAGATCAAGTTTTAGAAAATGAGAGGCTTCGTTGGGGATACAACCTGGGTTAATGTGTGTTCGAGACGAACACGTTTGAAAAGTGAGAATAGTGGGGCAGATTTTAATTGTAAATAGTGTACATAGTGATACGGCCGCCTTGCTTCTAGTGTCGGTGATGGGGGATTTTCCCTTTAGCTCAGTCGGTAGAGCGGCAGGCCAGTAAGTTAGGGTCACGGGTTCGATCCCCTGTGGAGGCGCACTATATTCGCTTTCCTGTTATATATATCATGCCAATCTTGTATCGTCGGCACTTTTACGTTGTTAGTAGCATATGCAATGTGGCAGTAGAATAATGATGTCATTATACGCAGTGCACATGTCATCACGGATATGATATGTGTGATAATCTGGAATCCGCCAATGCAAAGTGAAGACAATGCTAGTCACATCAGGACAAACAATAAGAATTTCAGCCGATATACGTATAGATGTAATGCATTGTTAATTTTACAAGGTGTTTACATGTTGTTGTTGTTGTTTTTTGTGTTTTTTGTTTTTTGTTTTTTTTGGAATGGGGGATGTATTAGGACCTATTATTGGCATACTTTGTAGCATATTTTACAGACGCAATGTAGCATTATTAAAAAAATAATGACCAAAAAAAAAATAATCTAAAAATCGTTAAATGTAGTACAAGTTCTTAGACTATTATTCGCATGTCCCTGTGTTTCATTGTAGCTGCGCTCTTCTAAGGCTTTGCCTTCATTCATATTAATAGATACCAGAATCATCAATTTACATGTGTTTTTTTATCCGAGAATTTTTTTACCACTGCTTATACTGCCCGATGTGAATCACATCCGGGCTTGCTACACTATCGGCAATGGGAGGGACTTCATACCCTGCCGGAGAGCAGTGTAGGCAGGGTATGAATATTCGTTCTATCCCTCATACTGCCGTCCACGGTGCATATGGAGGAGCAGTATGCCAGTTTGGGTCTAACAATGGCCTTGTATGCATGCATGTTCTTTGATGTGTTGTGAGTTTATTTTTAGGTTCCGTTTCAAAAATCCTAGTGATTTGTTTGCGTTTGATGTGATGTTGTTTATATGCATGTCCCATTTAATGTTATGCCTAAGTACTTGCTGGAGTCTACTTGTTGTCTTCATAAAAAGGCCTAGTGGCCGTGAAGATTGTCTGGTGCCCAACTGTCTGTCTGTAGACACATGCGTGCTTCCATACTTCCATTAATCGCAACTATCAAACGCTTGGTTGACGTTGATCACAGGAAAACACCGAGTTATTTTTAGCTCCGTGATAAACGTGGCTTGTTGTGTCCGTAGTTGGGGAAGGTAACGACAAAAAACTTAGGAACGTTAGCCAAGCTGGTGAGTATCGGCTAAATTGGACATGTGTTTTGAATTCGAGAATTAGGCCTACGGTAAGCGAAGAAGACATTCGAGCTATTTAGAGCACTGCTGCATGTATATATAGGCCTAGTAGTAGATTTGGAACTCGCCTGAATGTCTTTCAGTTTCATCATAATAGTTTGACCCTGGAGTCATTTTCACCACGATTCGAAGTACCATGAAACACATATAGTCAAGAATATTGACTTTTGGCATAAGACAGGTCTATATCTATGTTTAAGCAGGTAAAGATATACCAGTCTAAATTAAGCCGAGTTTCATTGGGCCCATGCATGACATCATGCATGTCTGTACTCCAAATAATATCAGCGGTTAACACCACAGGAAACTTTTGACAGGCTGTCATGTAATCAGGTGGAATAAGACCTCATATTCGTATAGGAGTGTCATTCCTGGTGCATTTTAACTTCTCCATGTTTTTTCTTCTCATGTATGACCATTTATGTTTGATGTTTTATTAGGTACAAATTTAACCTTTAATTTATTTATTGTGTAGTCTACAGTAGACAGAAGTTATGTCTGGGGCTTACTGGGGCCAGCTTGCCCCGTTTGAAAAGTATGGTCGAATGGTTGACCGAACCGAAGATTTTATGGTGATTTCCTACGAGGAGGCTATGTCGGAGACGCACACTTCACACAAACACGCCAGCCACACCATGATCCTGGCTCGCGACCCTCGAGTACTGTGGGATCTCTATCCGGCCAGGGCTGCTATCCTTGTAAGTGTTCAGATATTCTAACATTTAAATCCCAATTTTATTAACCTCTGAAGTTTTAAAATGTTTTAAATTAAAATTTGATAAACTTTTGTCAGACCTCTTTGATTTCTTAAAATATGAATGTGCTTCGGCATATCACATATGGCAAGCCGTTTTAACATTTAATCCCATTTCCTCTTAAGGGTATGTTTTTTTCACTTAAATGAAAAACGAATTTCACTTAAGTGAAAAAAGAATTTCACTTAAGTGAAAAAAGAATTTCACTTAAGTGAAAAAAGAATTTCACTTAAGTGAAAAAAACATAATGCAAATAATTTATTCACCTTAAGGTGAAAAGAATTTCACTTAAGTGAAATTCTTTTTCACTTAAGTGAAATAACACATAATGCAAATAAATGTTAATATCCCTTAAGACAAAAAGAATTTCACTTAAGTGAACAAAAATTATGTGCAGACATAATGCAAAATACTTGTCCCTTAAGTGAAATTCTTTTCATCTTAAGGTTAATAAAACTGACCATATGTCCATAAAGTCACTCTGTCCTCCTATCCACCCCATGGTATAATGAAATGAACCCCTTGGACCTGTCAACTAAGAAACAGCGTGAGTAAACTTTAACTTTGATATGTTCTTATCACTTATCATAAGGGAAATAAATAAAACATAAGTGAAAGTAAATCATATGGGAAATAGTATTGATTTTACTAACAACAAATGAAGTAGAGAAAAGGTCTCGAATTGGTCAGAAATTAAACACCCATTATGCTTGGTCAATAGATGGACTAGTCCATATCTGATTCATGAGAGTGGGTGTCCGATTTACTCAACAGCAGCATTTGCATTATGTTTTATTTCACTTAAGTGAAAAAGACTTTCCCTTAAGATGAATAAAATTCATTTCACTTAAGTGAAATTCTTTTTCACTTAAGTGAAATAAAACATAATGCAAAAAAAAGTCTTTTAACCTTAAGGTAAAAACTATTTCACTTAAGTGAAATAAATTTGAAGCATATTTTACCTTAAGAGGAAATGGGATTAAATGTTAAAACGGCTTGCCTTAATCACATCCATATTATAATTCTGATATATTACCAAAGTTCTTTCACTTTTATCATACTGACAAACCTGACAAACATGTTTCATAGTTTTTCAAGTTTTAAATCAAAATATGATTAAGAATTCATCACATCAACTCTGGCTGGTGGAAATTTCCCTATACCTTGTAGGAGCCTAGGAGGTGATTTGTTTCTTGAATTAGAGGTTGCTAGTTCGAGTCCCAGCATGGGCAGGATATGTTTCATTTCTTTACTCCTTACCATACTTGCCAACTTTGTAGAAATCTCACAAGGTCTCCCAAAATCAGGAGATTATCATATACAGCAAATAGGCAACCCAATTAAGCGGAATGCACTGTATTTGATCAATACGATTGGGAAACGGGACAGGGAGCCTGAAATCAGGAAACTCCCTATTAATAGGAATATGTTGGAAAGTATGCCTTCTTCCTAATACAGATTTGGTGCCATTGAACACGAAATGTTTAAACATCATTGAAGCTTAAGAACCTGGACGTAGTTTCACTAAAGGTCGTAAGTCTACACGTAGACGTAAACGTAAACGTAGACGTAACTTACGTCTAAAATGAGTTTCACTAAAGGTCGTAACTTTACGTGTGACGTCGCTACGTCTAAATTTACACGTAAGTCTACGTCTGCTCTTGGGTACACGTAAAATTAAACGTAACTTATTATCAAAACAAGATGGCGTTTGTTTATCTTTTGACACAACGAAGAAATCGCGGTATCATAAGAAGAGAAAGAATATTTAGAGACAGAGCACAGCCACTTGATTCATTGAATGATACAGACCTCATCAGCAGGTATCGTTTTCCCAGAAATATCATCATACAACTTATTGATGGGGTTGATGCTCAGTTGAGACCTGGGCTGTCGTTGCCTTGTGGTTAGCTGTGATAACGTACTCTGGACGATGGACGGACAATTTCTGACAGATGGTCGTATGACAGATGCCAGAGAGCAGTGTAGGCAGGGTACGAATATTTGTTCTACCTTGTGGTATGAAGCGTTCGTAAAGGGGAGCAAACATCCTGGAGACCCCAAAGGTTACTAGGTCTCACACAACTAAATATTTCACTATATGTTATTACCAATGACTCAATCGATATCCCCTCAATCGCTCATTTGAAGTTCAAATGTTGTGAAATTTATATCAAATAAAAGTTTGAAGATTTCCCTACCAGAAAAATGATGTTATTGGATAGGTTTAATAGCATATAAGGCACACCTGTACTTGGAAGACAGTAACCCTGATATCTACAGTGCACAGGGGAATTTCTGACCAGAGCAGAACAACTTCATAGAAATCCCCCACCTGGGGAATTCCCACCTTTTTACACCTGGATTTCTACATCTTTCTATTTATACCAGGAGTGTATATTTTTGATTTTTAAAATCTCTAGACCCTACTCTTTATTCTGGTATATAGAAAGTACCCATTTCATGTATCATTTACTCAGGGAATAGCTACAAACCCAAGAAACACATTTTCTTTAGGGACGTGGTTCAGGTGAAACACCAGCTGATTGGCTGAATTAGTTGTGAGAGCCCTACTAGAATATTCAAACTCTGGCTCTTTGCACACCTAAATAAGTCATTAAAAAAAATATTTTCACCGACACCTGAGTCCAAGTATCACTAAACAGGCTCATATAGGTATCAATAGTTTCAGTAAACTACTTATGTTTTTCAGATGCAGATGCGATTTGACGGTGTGATTGGGTTTCCGGGAGGTCTGGTCGACCCGGGGGAGGATCCCGTTGAGGCAGCAAATCGAGAAATGGTGGAGGAGATCGGCCTTGACCTTAAAAAACATTCCATAACCAAAGAAAACCACATTGTATCCTACTTTAATGCCAAAAAAGATCTCGTTCTCCACTTCTTTGGATTAGAGGTGACGCTAAAAGAATTCTGTGCCATTGAGCTACAAAACCTCCAGGCCCCAGACTATGGAGTAGAGGTAATACTCATAGGTATCAAACATCTGTATGACTCAGATTCAAAAATTTTCTCTGTGCAGTCCTCCTATATTGCTTATTGTTAAACTCAGCTGGACCTTTACTCACTTTGAAATTTTAAATATTGGCAGAATATAGATAGGTATTTTTTATATTCATTAAAATTATCCCACATCCAATACTTACACCATCATATAAATTATGTGGTCCTCTTCAACATCATAAGACTGATTTCGGAATATTGTAATTTTCCTAATTTCCATGTTTGCCCTGTGGCATCACTGAAGACAACTTTGTTAGCCAAGGGTGTACAAGAATGTCGCCAGTATGTTTTGTCTCTTCTGAAAATAAATAGATATAATGTAGATGTATATATATTAGCAGTAATCTTATTTTAGCACCAGAAGCATTATGCTAAATTATATTTGTGCTCTTGCAGTAAACTATTTCTACCAATATAAGATAATTTGGTCCGCTAAAATCAATCCGCAAATCTGTTAAATTTCATAATTATATGTGCTAAAATTTGATTGTACCAAAAAAAATATGTTTACAATTATATCTTAGCTATGGCTATTTGTATATCACAGATATATATATATAAACTAGATGTCCTTGTATGTTCCGTTACAGACCTTAGGGATCCTCCGCCCTCCGCTATATACCATGGGAGATAACTATCGGGGCATGCCAGCCTTCCTCTCCAACAGTTTCGTCGGTAACGCCAGGGACGAACTCTTATATGGTCTACAGCACTTTAAAACTCACACGGCCGAGGAGATTGAGGCGGCGCTGACAGCTCAGCAGCAACATGAGGCCGCTAATCAGGACAGTAGGGGAAACAGTTGACCACGTCTAAACAGTAACTACACCGACCAAGACCAGAGAAATGTATTTTGTTTACATTCATTTAATTTTATCATTTTTTTTGTTTATATTACAATAAACAAATATAAAAACAGAAACTTTTTAACATTTGACACATAACTGCATTCACACACACACATACATGATTGAAAGGTTGGTCGGGTGGCACAGTGGTCTTTCACCTAGACGACCGGGGTTGGATTACCCAATTGGACATGAAAAGGTATATGGGGTCATCTGCGCGACCACATGGGTTTTTCCTTGGTATTCCGGTTTCCTCCCACAGTAAGACCCCTCGCGTGCTTCAATCCTGGCCAACAAGCATGATTAATATAAGTTGATATAGCGTGATTAATATAAGTTGATATAGCATGATTAATATAAGTTGATATAGCATGATTAATATAAGATGATATAGCGTGATTAATATAAGTTGATATAACGTGATTAATATAAGATGATATAGCGTGATTAATATAAGTTGATATAGCATGATTAATATAAGTTGATATAGCATGATTAATATAAGTTGATATAGCGTGATTAATATAAGATGATATAGCGTGATTAATATAAGTTGATATAGCATGATTAATATAAGTTGATATAGCGTGATTAATATAAGTTGATATAGCGTGATTAATATAAGATGATATAGCGTGATTAATATAAGATGATATAGCGTGATTAATATAAGATGATATAGCGTGATTAATATAAGTTGATATAGCGTGATTAATATAAGATGATATAGCGGGATTAATATAAGATGATATAGCGGGATTAATATAAGATGATATAGCGTGATTAATATAAGATGATATAGCGGGATTAATATAAGATGATATAACTTGTTTCATTATTGTTGTAAAATTAATAAAGTTTACATTACATTACATTGAAAGCTTGCAAAGCTGTAAAAACAAAGACACAGGCAGAAAATACTGAAAACTGGTGTTGAGAGAATAAAAGACAATAGGTCTAATCAAATAAAGTGATGGAATAAGAAAATGTTATACTTTTAACCTGCATAAAATTCACCACAGAAGGGAGGAGTGAACTGTATATGTTACAACACATTTAGCCTTTGGAGGTTTTGGGCACAAATTTTATTCTTGTAATTGTTAAATTTTTTAATGTTTTACATTTACATTTATAAATGTTTTTTCAACTTTTTGTTGTTGTTCAAATATTTTCTTAATTTACACGTTTCAATTGGCGCAAAATAAAAATAAGATTGCTGTATATATTGCATGTCAATTTCATTACATGCCCTACCTTGATTTGTTACAATTAATGAAAGTAATCAGATTTTATAATTAGACCTCCTACTGGACATCTCAACACACCAATCTTTTGCAGAACATTGTACATGTATATCAATTTTATGTTCCATCATTGCTGGAAATTGGGCTTTAAAGTGTTGTGTTATGCTCAGGTTCCCTGGAAGTACAATTAAGTGCTATTTAGGTAACTTTTGAAAACTAGTAATGCTGGCAAACTTGCATATTTTTTGTTTTTTGCAGTTCATAGATATTTACACAAGATAATGCTGGGTTCCAATTTAACAGATGTCAGGTTAACGTCACTGCTGGGGATCGAACCCAAGACCCTGGCCTGGATTACTAGACTAACGCTCTGCTACATGGGCTAAGGAGAAATTCTCTCCTAGCTGGGTTGGTAGGAAGCAGCTAGAATTTACCAGGGTTCCTTAATATATTTATTAGGTATTGCTTAATTAATATGGACAATTTGTGGTGATTTATGCATAAATTTAGTGATTTTGGAGATTTATTTAATTATAAACAACTTATATAAATATACCAGGGGGTATGTATACATGTACCATGATTCGTGTTTTTGTTGGTTCAAAATTTTGTGGGTGTAAAACATTCCACCCTGACTACAAATGTCATGCACATTTAACATTTTACATATTCAGTCTGTTGTTTACATCAGTGATGAAACTGATGTTGCGGTAAACAGTTAATCCTTAATCACATCTATCCAATCTCAGGGACCAAGTCATAGCCTCAAAGTCAGAGGGTGTACTGGACAAAGAAGAAGTTACAGTTGTTAGTAACTTATAGAACGGCAAAAAATGCAGGGTTATTTTTATATACATGGGCTTATTGCCAGATAATTACAATACCTCAAACAGAAGAATATATTGATAAAATGTTAATGTTCCTACATAACATGTAAACATTGTATACAGGTTATTGTCTCTTTCTGCTTCAAATCTTCTGATACCATCTGTTTAGAACTGGACTAGTAACATGTATTCCAGGGCGGAGGGGTTTCAGATCTCCCGAGTTATTGTCAGATCTCTGATGTCCCGAGTTATTGTCTGATCTTTGATCTCCCGAGTTATTGTCAGATCTTTGATCTCCCGAGTTATTGTCTGATCTTTGATGTCCCGAGTTATTGTCGGATCTTTGATGTCCCGAGTTATCAGATCTTTTATCTCCCGAGTTATTGTCTGATCTTTGATGTCCTGAGTTATTGTCGGATCTTTGATGTCCCGAGTTATTGTCAGATCTCTGATGTTCCGAGTTATTGTCTGATCTTTGATCTCCCGAGTTATTGTCGGATCTTTGATCTCCCGAGTTATTGTCAGATCTTTGATCTCCCGAGTTATTGTCTGATCTTTGATGTCCCGAGTTATTGTCGGATCTTTGATGTCCCGAGTTATCAGATCTTTTATCTCCCGAGTTATTGTCTGATCTTTGATGTCCTGAGTTATTGTCGGATCTTTGATGTCCCGAGTTATTGTCTGATCTTTGATGTCCCGAGTTATCAGATCTTTGATCTCCCGAGTTATTGTCTGATCTTTGATGCCCCGAGTTATTGTCAGATCTTTGATCTCCCGAGTTATTGTCTGATCTTTGATCTCCCGAGTTATTGTCAGATATTTGATCTCTGGAGTTATTGTCAGATCTTTGATCTCACGAGTTATTGTCAGATCTTTGATCTCCCCGAGTTATTGTCTGATCTTTGATGTCCCGAGTTATTGTCGGATCTTTGATCTCCCGAGTTATTGTCAGATCTTTGATCTCCCGAGTTATTGTCTGATCTTTGATCTCCCGAGTTATTGTCTGATCTTTGATCTCCCGAGTTATTGTCTGATCTTTGATCTCCCGAGTTATTGTCGGATCTTTGATGTCCCGTGTTATTGTCAGATCTTTGATCTCCCGAGTTATTGTCAGATCTTTGATCTCCCGAGTTATTGTCTGATCTGTGATCTCCCGAGTTATTGTCTGATCTTTGATCTCCCGAGTTATTGTCGGATCTTTGATGTCCCGAGTTATTGTCGGATCTTTGATCTCCCGAGTTATTGTCAGATCTTTGATCTCCCGAGTTATTGTCGGATCTTTGATCTCCCGAGTTATTGTCTGATCTTTGATCTCCCGAGTTATTGTCTGATCTTTGATCTCCCGAGTTATTGTCGGATCTTTGATGTCCCGTGTTATTGTCAGATCTTTGATCTCCAGAGTTATTGTCGGATCTTTGATCTTCCGAGTTATTGTCAGATATTTGATCTCCCGAGTTATTGTCAGATCTTTGATGTCCCGAGTTATTGTCAGATCTTTGATCTCCCGAGTTATTGTCGGATCTTTGATCTCCCGAGTTATTGTCTGATCTTTGATCTCCCGAGTTATTGTCAGATCTTTGATCTCCCGAGTTATTGTCAGATCTTTGATGTCCCGAGTTATTGTCAGATCTTTGATGTCCCGAGTTATTGTCAGATCTTTGATGTCCCGTGTTATTGTCAGATCTTTGATCTCCCGAGTTATTGTCAGATCTTTGATCTCCCGAGTTATTGTCTGATCTTTGATCTCCCGAGTTATTGTCGGATCTTTGATCTCCCGAGTTATTGTCAGATCTTTGATGTCCCGAGTTATTGTCAGATCTTTGATCTCCCGAGTTATTGTCGGATCTTTGATCTCCCGAGTTATTGTCTGATCTTTGATGTCCCGAGTTATTGTCAGATCTTTGATCTCCCGAGTTATTGTCTGATCTTTGATCTCCCGAGTTATTGTCGGATCTTTGATCTCCCGAGTTATTGTCAGATCTTTGATGTCCCGAGTTATTGTCAGATCTTTGATCTCCCGAGTTATTGTCGGATCTTTGATCTCCCGAGTTATTGTCTGATCTTTGATGTCCCGAGTTATTGTCGGATCTTTGATGTCCCGAGTTATTGTCAGATCTTTGATCTCCCGAGTTATTGTCGGATCTTTGATGTCCCGAGTTATTGTCGGATATTTGATGTTCTGAGTTATTGTCGGATCTTTGATGTCCCGAGTTATTGTCGGATCTTTGATGTCCCGAGTTATTGTCGGATCTTTGATCTTCCGAGTTATTGTCGGATCTTTGATGTCCCGAGTTATTGTCGGATATTTGATGTCCCGAGTTATTGTCAGTTAATGTAATTGATGCATTCAATATCCAACAGATAAACAGTTTAAATATACTGGATTTAGGTAAGTGCTGTCTTCGATAAGAAACTTCACACATGACAAGTATGAATTACACAGAGGACATTTATATCTTTTCCCAGTTTTAATGGTTAAATACATTTGTTTTATGAGTGTTCATTGCACACTTAAGAAAACGTCAAACATTTATTTTTTAAACCAAGTTATTATAATTGAAGAACATTAATTTCTTCAAATTATGTTATCTTCATTACAGTTCATCTGAAACTATGATTTATCCATTCTTTGACTTCAAATGATTATAATTGTAGGGTTGATAAGTTCTTGTGTTAACATCATTAGAGGTTAATAATTGTATTCAATATTTATTTGTTCCTACACATTTTGTTGTCTTTATGTTAATGTTTTGCAGTAATAATAAATTTATTTAATTAATAAAATATTATGAAACTGAAATGACTTTGTGAACTTGTTTTTTTTTTTATTCAACTATCAAAGCAAATATTTTAAATTAAACTGATTACCTTATCAAAGTCTGCTTTTAAATTTTTATTTACCCGTTATTTTGAATTCATTAACTTAAATTACTGGTAATCATATATTTCCTGTGTCCACTTCTGTGTATCATTTGGATTAGGTCAACGTGTGGTATTAATTATTGTAATTACTTAAAAAAGAAAAATTCAACAATTTTATTCCAACTATAAAATTGAGAATTTAAGTTCATTCTCCAGCTAAATGGAAAAGTCTAACATTGTACAATAAATCAACATTGTCTAACAAATGGTAAACTGTTGTTGAATTCAAATTCTGAAATGTGAGTAAGGGATGTCCATGTATAGATTAAAAGTAAAATGCAGGTTTGTTTACGACCTTACATGTACTTTGTGAGAAATTAAACTCAACCTCGAGTTAACCGAAAAACTTTTAACGTGGCCCAATCCATTAACAAAGTCCAATTAACCGTAAACTTAAGTTGAAATTCTGAATCTGAAATGTTCTTTTGGATGGTTATATAAAGATACAAGGATATTCAAGGTTCCCTTATGATAACTCTTTTAATTTGAGAATTTTTTTGTGCTCCGAGTTTGACAGAAATGTTGATGGCAGAATAGTAATACTGCTGACCTCTTAGCAACTCTGTTGCATTGTTATGACTTTAAATTTTTTGAAAAACTTGTATCAAACCATTATTTTTTTAGTCAAACTCGAATGAATTCTATCGCATATCGGAAGTATGTTACTGTCTTGGTTCAGAAAGAGATGATTTTTGGGTAAAAATGACATTTGATAAATGTATATGATTTGCAATACATCAATATCTACAGATGTCTATAATGTATACAGGATGTCCATACTATTATGTGTATTTTTTTTTTTTGAGAAAATAGTGAAATTTTTAGTGAATTTTGGAGTTTGCACAAAACTCTTAGCAGGACAGGCAAGACATAGAATTACAAGTAATTCTTGTTGAATACTGGTAAAAAATTATCTGACACAATATTTAGATTAACCAGGGTCCCTCAAGATAAACCATAAACTACAGATTTGTTTCAGAAATCACAATCAAATTTATTTATTTCAAAAACATACTTCCACATCAACAAGACATGATCACTATCTATTAAAATAAACATCGGATTCAAATCAGTTTGTCAACAATATAACCTGTTTTACATAAATAGAAACAAACAATATAGTCCAGGCCTTGAAAACAATGTTGCTCTTCTGTTCTACTCCCTCCCCATTTCTTTCCATTCATCTCCCTCACTGCCCTTCCATTCTCCTCCCTCAATGCCTAGGCATCATGTGCACACTTCCTTTCCATTCACCTTCCTTGCTGCCTAACTATATTGCCCTTCCATTCTTCTCCCTCAAGAGCTTAGGTGTCGCCCTTCCATTTACCTCCCTTGCTGCCTAGGTATTACTTTTCCATTCACCTCCCTTGCTGCCAAACTATTGCCCTTTCATTCTCCTCCCTCAGAGCCTAGGTCTCGCCCTTCCATTCACCTCCCTTGCTGCCTAGGTATTGCCCTTCCAATCCCCTCCCTCAACATCAAGGTAGTATCAAAAGTTATAACCAGTGTCGGACAGAGTGAAGAAATAACTAGTTATATCAATGATATACAGTGAAACAACACACTATAAAAAAAACTTGATATTTTTTATGTAGTATTGTACGATTCATTATGACATCACAAGAAACATTGTCATGACCTGGTGGTGAAAATATTTTACTGCACCCATAATGGGACAGCTTTCGGCCTGATGTTTGAAAAGCTACCGTCAGCATGTCCTGTGAAGGAACACCACATATCACAATCCAGTCACATTTCACATCAAGCTCAGAGGTTACCAGCTAGCTGGACAATGGTCAGTTTGCCTCGGAGGTTACCAGCTAGCACCTACAATGGTTATCAGCTCTGCTGATCCAACTTTCATATGTTGCAAAGACTGGTCAACAGCTAGATGGTCAACTGGGTCACCACTTGTGTCCACACTGGTTGGCCACTTGACTTTGGAGATGTTGAGAGAGAAGGTCACACCCCTACGTCCAACTTGAGCTGGTTGATCCTGTGCAGCATGTTAGACAGATCTTCACCCCTATAACAGAGAAATATACAATGTATCTTGATGCACATCATCAGAATTTCTGAATTAGGGAACAGTCAATTATGACTAAGCACGAATCTAAGTGATCACACCATCTACTCCAAGACTATCCACCCAAACAG
>NW_022982917.1:0-44053 GCF_902652985.1 Pecten maximus
GTTTTTGCACCCTGATTTTTTTAAAATTTAAAAGGGTTTAAACCAAAAAAAGGAAACCCGGTCAAATACATTTGGTGTTTTCCCAAAAAACCAAAAAACTTTACAATACCCCCAAAATCGGCGATTTTAAAGTTAAACCCCTAAAAAATTTAGGTTCTTTTAAAACGTAAAGGAAAATCCTTACTAACTTCTTTCTTTAAAGGGAAATGGTTATTCCCCCAAACTATTTTTTTTATGGTGTTGACATCAAAGACTTTGATAAGTGAGTTTTGACATAAAAGACTTTTTATTTGTGGGGTTTTGAAAAAGACTATTTGTTAATTGAGTTTTTGAAATAAGATATTATATTTGGAGTGTTGACAAAAACTTTTGGGTATTAGTGAGTTTTAATAAAAACATGAGTATTATTATGTTGACAAAGCTTTGGTATTTTGGGGGTTTGACATAAACTATTGGGTTTTTGTGATGGCATAAAACTTTTGGAGTATTGTAGTGTTGCATCAAAACATTGATATTGGAGTTTGACATAAAAATATTAGTTTTTGTGAGGTTCCCAAAAGCTTTTGGTTTTAAAGTGAGTGTTAACATAAACTAGGCAAAAAAAACCTTTTGAAAAAGGGGGCACTCTGTTTTTTTTTTTAATTCTTACCTTTTACCAGAAATAAAAATAGGGAAATGTGGAATGAATTAAGTAAAAAGGGCTTTTACAATTTTTTAAAATTTTCCCCCTACAGCTATCTTCTATAAAATTTTTATTGCTTTCTTCTTTCTTTACATCCATTCCCCGCTTTAAAAATACGCGAGGGGGTTTTTTTTTTTCCAAGTATATATGGGTACATATTTTTTAAAGAAAGGGGGAAATTTTTCTTAATTATGGCTAACCCCATAAATATATTTACTACATTATTTGCTTTTCTGGAAACAAACAATGTCCTATTTTTTTGGAAAATTATTTTTAGTGGGATTTTTAAATTGAGTGGATTTGTTTGAATGTCAAGGGGTTTCCGTTGGAAAAAAAACCCTTTTTTGTTTCAGTAATCTTCCAATTTTTTGCCTGGTTTGAAATAAAAATGCTGTAAGAAGCCAAAATACGTTTCCCTCTGGATCACGTGGTCTTTTTCCCTGTTTTTAAAAGTTTTATGAAAAATCTTTTGATTCTTTTTTTGCTATTTTTTTTGAGATGGAATTACGTTTTTTTTCCCTATGCAAATTGTACAAAGTTTTTGACAGGAGGCTAAAACCCCAATAATAGTCCAATTTTGTGGTTATACGAAAAAATTTTTAAATATTTACAGGGTTACTTTATTGGAGATTGTCTCCCTTTTTATTATGCAAACTGGTCCCCACCCAATTTTGGTTCACACAGGTGTTTTTAAACCTCTTTCCCTTTATTTCTCAGCTTCATTTTTAAGAATTTCCATCCCAACCAAAAAAACAAAATTTCTTTTCTAAGTTTAAAGTAGTCTAAAATGCTCTTTTTGGTGTTGTATAAACATGTTCGAGTTTTGCTTTTATCTTTCTAAAATTTTTTTAAAGCCCTTAAAAAGATTCCCATTTTTTTGATGATTTGCTTAATTTTGGGGTTTTGGGCCCCCAAAACAGTGATTAACACTATCTTTTTTGTCGGAAATGATACAACGGGCATTCAAACAAATTCCAAAGTAACAAAAAAGATCTGCTTTTTTTCAAAAAAAATTGGGAGAACGGCCCAAATTAAGATTTTCAACTGTCTATATTCCACGATTTTTTTTGTCTACGCCGACTATTTGATTTGGTTACAGAGATTGGATCAACAAAATTTTTTGGTTTATTTTATTAAAAAAAAGTTTGGTACAATTAAATAATAAGGATGATAAAAAAAGTGCGGGAGTTTAAATTAAGGACTTTCTAAAAACAACAGATGTAGGTTTGCAAGTTTTCCCGGGGATTCACCGGTAGGTCTTTTAAACCAAAAAGGTAGGTGTCTCCCCCCAATATTTTTTCGTGGTTTTAAAATTCACATATCTGCTCTAGTAGGAAATTATTTACATTTGGAGGGCAAACCCCCATGATAAAAACAAACAAAACAATTTGCTTATGGAGATAACGACACCCAAAGCTAACCCCCATTCTTGCATAACTACACCAAAGGGGATTCGGGTTTATTCATCCGCCCTGATGTACGGACGGGATCCCCCAAAACTCTTGAAAACCAAATGTAAAAAAAAGGGATCTTTCATTGTCATCATGCTATGGGAAGAGCAGACCGGGAAAAAAAAATTCTTAAAAAAGTAAAACGAAAAAAAAGGTAAAAATGGTTAAAAAATTACAAAAAAGGGAAAAAAAAAAATTTTTTAAAAAAACACAATTTTGACAGATATTTTTCCCCGGGGCCAGGGGGGAAAAAATTTAAAACCACCACATTTTTTGGGCGCCACCGCCACCAGGTTTGATAAAAAAATTGAAACCCGAAATCAGTTTTTTCAAACATAAAAACGAGGCTTCCTCCGGTCCTACAATAAATTTTCTTTTTCCAAAAAAAAAAGGCTCAAGGGGGTGCATCATGTGCTAACGCACCCCAAACTTGAAACAGCCTTTGACCCGTCACAAGCAGTTGTCGCTAAAAACTTCAACCCCCTCGGCCAGTCATTTTTCTCATTGGTCGACCCCTGACCCGGTGCGTTTAGTACTAAAACTGTAATGCTGTTTCCATGCAATCAAAGAAATTTTACCCCTTTTTTTTTGGCAAATTTCCCTTTTCCCCACTCACATTCAATTTTCATAGAAAAACTCGTCAATCGTCCCCGTTGCGTGCGCGGGGGGAGGGGTTTGAAATTTCCTTCGAAATTTTTCCGGATGGAAAATTTTTAAAACAAATCCGAAATCGTTAAAAAACTGAATAATTCATCCGTATATTTAAATACCTCCCCAATTTATTGATTTTGTTATTAAAATATCTGATATTTTTTCAGATTTTTTTTATTTCCACGCACCTTTTTTTTTTTTTTTTTGCCATCAGCACGTGATCAAAAAGGCTGTTCAATTTTTTGACCTTAAATTTATAAATTTCTGAAAAAGCTCTGGTCAATAGACATATAATCCAAAAAAAGACAGTTTAATGTTTAATTTTAAGGGAAATTTATTGAATATTAAATTTGAAAATAGGGGGTCCAAAAATTTAAGATTTATGACTTTTTTTTTTTTTGAATCAAATTTTTTTAATCTACAGAAGAATTTGAATAAAAAATGGAACGAAGAATTTAGGGGGAAAAAAAAAAAAATTCAATTTTATAAAGGATTGAAAACCCGGGAATTTTTTTCAAAAAAAAACAAAAAATTTTGATGAAAAACTTTTTTATTACCCCCTATCCCAAATAATTAAACTATTTTAAAACAACGAAGCGATTTTACAAACACTTTGTAAAAACTTTAAAACCCACAGCTAAAAGACCATAAAAAAAAGGTTTTTTTACTTTCTGATGAACTGAAAAATTATACTTTTTCCCCCAACAATTAAAAAATTAAACTTGAAATTGTCATCCTTACTACTCTACGATACCCTGGAATTCAGATCTAAAGAGGGGGTCATCTCAGCAGACCTTTTTAGCCCGCCCAAACAAACCCCCCCTACGAAATTTTTCGGTGTTTTCATTCTTCCCAGGTAAATACTTACACAACTTCCGAGGTATTCCGATGGTCGATGCAGGTAAAAAAAATCGAAACACCCAAAAATACCTAATGAATTGGCGTTTTCTGCCCGTTTTTATTTTTTTCCTCATGACGGAGAAGAAGTGAAGCAACGCGTGTAAAAAATATTTGAAAAGGAAAATGTATAAATATAAAAGTGACCCTAAGATTTTCGAAAATAGTTCGCCCGGGGGCCTTAAGTTTGTTCCGAGTCCGAGCTCCATTCCGAGTTCTGTTTGAAACCGAAATCGGGAACGAAAAAAAGGAACTCAGAAACCAGTTCCCGGTTCCGTTTAAGAAAAAAAGGAAATAGGAACCCGTTTCCGTTCCCTTTAGAAAAAATAACGGAAGAATAAACTTTGGTTTTTGGCCCGTTCCCAGTTTCCCTTTTAGAAAAACTAAATATTTGAGATTTATTGGTTTTGGTCCCAGTTCCCATTTCCCTTTAGAAAAAATGAAATATTATTTTAGTTTTTGGTTTTGGTCCCAGCTCCGAGTTCCGTTTAAGAAAAACTGAAATACTATGTACTGTATTAGCTTTATTGGTTTTGGTCCCAGTTCCGGGTTCCGTTTAAGATAAATGGAACTAGGAACCAGTTCCGAATTCCGTTTAAGTAAAACGGAACTGGTTCCCAGTTCCGAGGTCCGTTTAAGGATAATAACACGACTGGTGTTGTAAAATTACGAGACATTATTGTGTTGTAAACTCTAAGGGAGAATGTTACAACGCAGTTTTCGTTCATGGTACATTTCTTTATTTTCACTATTTCGTAAATGACAAGTAGCTTGTAAAAGCAGCTTTCTAGATATCGCGAAGTGTGAGTCCATGGAGGGAGATATTTATTTGTAGTTGATGTATCTAGTTGTGTGAAGTTAAAGTACACAAACTAAGCAATAACTGCAAAGTATATTCCATACACCATTTTTTTTCAATATGGCTCCTACTGTTGAGGTGAAATGTCTATAAGACGCAGGGGAAAAAAATCTTAAATTGGTATTACTGAAGTTTTATTCAACACAAATAAAAAAATACAATTTCATTGAATAATATTAAACAGTTCTCTTATTGGCACCTGCAACATAGAAATACGCGGGGTAGCAGGAAACTTCTAAGGAGCTGTTGCCAAAGGCCTTCCTTGTTATTCGCTGTCAATGATTAGACTAAATGATTATATTAAATCTACAATTTGTGATTAACCAATTCGAATATATGGTATCAACAATTCGTATTAATATCACTTTATTCCTTGAATTAATGATATCAATAATGGAATTATTCATATAAATAAATCGAATAAATGATAACGATTAATTATGTCTCCCCCGTAAATTTCGGAGATACCTATTGCTTTGTTCCCGCGAGGAGGGGATTCCTGGGATTGCATTTGAGTTTTGTAAGTCAGAGCTCACATGATCTGCTACTGAAACTATTAAATTTATTCATACGTTTGTTTCCGTGCGATCACTTGTATTCTTGTTAACATATCGACTCAATTTTTTTTTTTTTTTTTTTTTTTTTTTTTTTTTGTATCTATTTAATTTTTCAAGTTTTTTTGGGCATAGTAAAGTACAAAAATATAACACACATACGTTTTACTTAAACGGAACTCGGAACTCGGAACTCGGAACCAACTTCAGGCTTCCTAGTTATAGTGGCCCCAATGAGTCGCCTTACCTCTACACTCTGTTACAATAGTTTTGCATTGTAACACACGAATGTACGTTACTATTAAAGGTCTAAAACTTAATGGAGCGATAGGTCTTGCTTCCTTTTAAATGGTTATACTGAAGAAGAAAAAAACAACAAAAAATAAACAAACAAACGAACGAAAAAAAGGAAAATAAAAAAACAAAAGGAAACAAAAACAAAACACGATCATACCCCATTCCCTCGAGTTTGTTAAAGATACTTTATCTAATGATGTTTAAGGAACATTGTTTTCTTTTATATTGTATAGGTACCCAATCTTAAGACATACAGCAATACCCTTTTACTGTTGTCGTCTATATTCCGGCATTTGGAAGAGCTGTATTCAAGCAGTGATTTAAATTTAATTATATAGATCATTCGTATGTAAATTGCATATCTTGGCAACAACATACACCCGTCATAACACGACAATTATAAACGTCAACACACCCTATATACCATGGTACGTCACGCATACGCCTGCCATATGACATTTGTACTTAAAGATAATATTTGTGGTACATTAAGTTATCAAACATATTTAGAACAACGGAATATAAATGAGTGAATTGAATACTGTCATTTTAATATACTTCTTGTGCAAAAAACAAGATGTAATATTGACATTTACTGTGGAGTGTACCAGAGGTTTACCAGTCATATACACCACACAGGTTGGTGTTTAAGTCCTCATATTTTACCTTTGGTTGAAGTTTATTACAATATCTTCCTTATGATGTTCATATGTGTGTATACAACAAGCATGTTTGTATACTGCCCTTTCGTGGATTTTGAATAATAATATAAACATAATATTATTAGCCCTATGTTTTAACAATGTTGATGGCATTTGACTTATGCAAAATATAAAATACTAAATACCTCGACTTTACACGGTCTTGGAATAAAATATGACACCAGTTATTGGTTACAATAAGAGAAATTTGAATAACCTCTGAGTTTGTTACCTAAAACGATAATAGTCTGATTTACCACCGTTTTATATTAATATTATGTGTGGCATTTGTCTGTATATCGTTTGCAAAACCAAATTTGTGTATATGTGACAGCTCGTATACCGCCATTAGTAGTGACATGGCAACCGCTTACTTCCGGTATCAACATACCGAGCTTTCCGAATTTGTAAGCCTTTAGTTATATAGGACAATGAGAAAAAAAACTTTACGAATCTGAATTGGTAACTTTATACATTATCTATCTGGTGGCGGTGGCCGAGTGGTTAAGGTGTCCCGACACTTTATCATTAGCCCTCCACCTGTGGGTTGCGAGTTCTAAGCCTACGTGGGTCAGCTGTCAGGTACTGACCGTAGGCCGGTGGTTTTTCTCCGGGTACTCCGGCTTTCCTCCACCTCCAAGCCTGGCACGTCCTTAAATGACCCTGGCTGTTAATAGGACGTTAAACAAAATAAACCAAACCAAACCAAAATTGACTCTGATCTGACAAATTAGACATGAATTACAATTGTTGATAGCGACTGTCACAGGTCGACTTGATGGGGCCCACCTCATCACGTCTGAATCTTTTATCATGAACTAAAACGACTTGTTTCGCACCACTCAAAATACCTACATTTTCCTGATTATAACCCCTCCCTCACCCCGTTGAGAAGAATGTCCCTTGTAATTGCTCAAACGCAATCCGCAGTTCTTGGCACAGGAGTGCTAGAATCTTCAATCAGTCTCCAAATCAGCCATTGCTCACAAAACTATAGTTTTCTTAAAAGTGTAAAACGTGTACTCTCCCGGATATTATTTTCCTTGTACTCTTTCAGGAGTGTCCAGGCAAATTCATATGTTTATATATATATATTCCCCTCTTTCAGTTTTGTTTCTGTTTTCGTTTTTTTTTTTTTAGGTTTTCGAACCAATCAACGTATCACAAAATGATATGGAGACAACCATTTTGTTGTGACATTTTAAATTGTCCCATTTCATCAATGTCTATTTCATAAATATATTTGAATACAAATTAAGGATTTATCTCAAAGTGACGGGATCTTAAATATGCATTGACTGTGTCCCAATTTAGGTTCGATTGCATGAATTTATTAAGAAATAACAGGTGCTAGTTATAGATATGTGTCGGTTATAGACAAATTAGTAACTGACATGTGCTAGTTATAGACAGATGGTAGTTATAGTCAGATGATAGTTATATGCAGGTGTTAGTTACAAACAGTTGTTAGTTATAGACATGTATTAGTTATGAACAGGTGTAAAATATGAACAGGCGATAGTTATATACAGATGTACGTTTTAGACAGGGGTTAGATATATACATGTGTTAGTTATAGAAATGTGATAGTTATAGACAGGTGATAGTTATAGACATTTGGTAGTTAGAAAAATGTGTTAGTTATATACAGGTGTTAATTATAGAAATGTGTTAATTATAGACATGTGATAGCTATAGACCGATGTTAGTTATAGACAGGTGATAGTTATAGACATGTGATAGTTATAGACATGTGTTAGTTATAGACAGGGGATAGTTATAGACACATGATAGTTATAGACACGTGTTAGTTATAGACAGATGATAGTTAAAGACATGTGAAAGTTATAAACAGGTGATAGTTATAGACAGGTGTTAGTTATGGACAGGTGATAGTTATAGACATGTGAAAGTTCGAGACATTTGATAGTTATAGAAATGTGTTAGTAATTGGACAGGTGATAGTTATAGACATGTAGTAGTTATAGACAGGTGTTAGTTATAGACAGGTGATAGTTACAGGCATGTGTTAATTATAGGCAGGTGATAGTTATAGACATGTGATAGTTATAGACAGGTGTTAGTTATAGACATGTGATAGTTATAGACAGGTGATATTTATAGACATGTGATAGTTACAGACAAGTGATAGTTATATACATGTGGTAGTTATAGACATGTGATAGTTATAGACAGGTGTTATTTAAAGACATGTGATAGTTATAGACAAGTGATAGGTATGTAGATGTGGTAGTTATAGACATGTGATAGTTATAGACAGGTGTTATTTATAGACATGCGATAGTTATAGACACGTGCTAAGTATAGGCATGTGATAGTTATATACATCTGATAGTTATAGACAAGTGATAGTTATAGACATGTGGTACTTGTATACCGGTGTTAGTTATATACATGTGATAGTTATAGACACGTGATAGTTATAGACATGTGTTAGTTATAGACATGTGATAGTTATAGACATGTGTTAGTTATAGACAGATGATAGTTATAGACAGATGATAGTTATATACATGTGATAGTTATAGACAGGTGATAGTTATAGACATGTGTTAGTTATAGACATGTGTTAGTTATAGACATGTGATAGTTATAGACATGTGTTAGTTATAGACAGATGATAGTTATAGACATGTGACAGTTATAGACAGGTGATAGTTATAAACAGGTGATAGTTATAGACATGTGTTAGTTATGGGCATGTGATAGTAATAGACATCTGAAAGTTATAGACATTTGATAGTTATATACATGTGTTAGTTATAGATATGTGATAGTTATAGACATGTGATAGTTATAGACATGTGATATTTATAGACAAGTGATAGTATAGACAGGTGATAGCTATAGACATGTGATAGTTATAAACAGGTGGTTTTATTAGACACGTGTTGTTAGATAAAGACATGTGATAGTTATAGACATGTGGTAGTTAAACACAGATTTTGTATATATGAAACGGAGTTTTACGGACAAGCCACTACGTTGTACTACGAGATAATAAGCTGTATGTACAGTATACTGAGGGGAAAGTAATTATCCAATTTTAAACACAGCTTTACCCTTTAAATGTTGTCTTTTATGTTCCGGTATAGGTAAGAGCTGTACTCAGGCAGTATTTTTTTAATTTATTTATAAAAAGTCCTATTGTTCGCATGTAGTTTGCATATCTGGGGACCACATACACCCGTCATAACACGACAATTATAAATGTCTCTGAACAAGTCCACGTCAACACAGCCTACATCCCCTTGTCCGCCTACCGCTGCCGTTTTATATTAGTAATTAAAGTTCATGTTTGTGGTAGATTTAGTTATCAAACATGTTTATAACAACAGAATATCAATCAGTGAGAGGATTAGTTGCGTTTTGATATAAAATGTGGACATATCTCCAAACACAACGATGTGATATTTATATTAAATCTGATATGGCCAGGGATTTTTCTCAGACTAACGAGTCTTATATACCAAACAGGTAGGTATCTACTTCCTCATTCCTTACCGCTGCTTTGAGTTTAACAGATTTTTATTTCAGACAATGTGATATTAGAATATCATTTAATGATCAAACATGGTTTTTGTAATGGGATACAAATGAATGACAAAGATGTAACAGAGTGTAAATTTGGCAATTTATTGGTTTTTATGATGTTTGATATATTTTACCCCAGGCACGCGCCGCTCGCTGTTTTCGTCAACGTTTTCGCGGTGCGCGCGGACTTGTGTACGACTGTGCTGTTGACCTATGTACGTTACCTGTCTTACATGTATGTTATGAATTGTTATGTAAATGTGGTGGTTTAGTGTCTCCTTATATGGTCATGTCCAGTGTCGTCTCGTTTTAGGTTTTGGCGGTCATTTTTGTTGTCTTTGTCTTGTATACTTTTATCAGACGTAGAGCCACCGAGGTGAAAGGATGTGTGTTTTGAGTTGGTCCGTTAAAGAATACCGACCGGCACTGGCCGATAGTTTTCTTATGATATATCTGACACCCAAACCCATTGTTCGGGGTTATTTTACATGAATAATAAAGGCATGGAAATTTTAACTCGGATGATTTTGTTCGGATTTACAGTGATATGCGTGGATACTATTTTCAACAAAAGGGTAGAGAGTCAATTATTTCAAATAGAAGGTGACTTAGTCAGGGTATATGTATCTAAAAGCGAATAAGAACTGAGCAAAAACAAAAATGTACATATTCAAATGACGAAACCTTAAGTTTAATCAATATTTTATTTCAAATTCCAAATTTCAAAGTTATACATTTTAACATATTAGAAATGTAAGGATTCCGAAAAAGAGTATTAGAATATAAATCTGTCTCCTTAGTACAGACAGGCTGGTGAAAAACACTTAAGAGCATAATGTAAACTAAGTAAAACAAATAAGTGACAAATATCATGTGAAAATTAGGTAGGGAAGGGAAGAACGAGGGAGTCAGAGAGTTGGAATGTTATAACTAAACACACTAAATCAATAACCGACCCCATGTGAAAGCTAGGAAGTAGGGAAGAAGAGGGAGACAGTGGGCAGAAGAGGAAGACACAATGAGATTTTCAGAATTCTTAAAGAAGTGATACTGAATTAGTAAACAAGAGTTTTGTAAACCTGAGATGGTTAAATGGGGATGTTACGTTATGACAAATAACAGTATCTCGTTCAGGGACTTGGGTAACAAAATAAATAACTGTCACTCGAAGCGTTTAGTTTGAGAAATGAAATTATGTACACAATGGAAAATGGATTCATTATCAGAAATAGACAAGTTAAGATCTCTGTATAAAAAGAATGTGCAGAATGTAGTTCTCGAGTAAGTTAAGACATACAGCAATACCCTTTTGCTGTTGTCTTTTATGTTCCGGCATTTGTAAGAGCTGTATTCAAGCAGTGATTTAAATTTAATTATATAGATTATTCGTATGTAAATTGCATATCTTGGCAACCACATACACCTGTCATAACACGACAATTATAAACGTCACCACACCCTATATCCCATGGTATGTCACGCCTACGCCTGCCATATGACATTTGTACTTTAAGATAATGTTTGTGGTACATTAAATTATCAAACATATTTAGAACAGCGGAATATAAATCAGTGAAAGGAATACTGGCGTTTTGATAAACTTCTTGGACAAAAAACAAGATGTGATATTGACATTTACTGTGGGGTGTACCAGGGATTTACCAGTCATATACACCACACAGGTTGGTGTTTAATTCATCATGTATTGCCTTTGCTTTAAGTTTATTACAATATCGTCCCTATGAGGTTGATATAGCTGTATATAATAAGCATGTTTGTAAACTATCCCTCCGTGGATTTTGAATAATAATATAAACATAATATTATAGGCCTTTTTTAACACAATGTTGATGGCATTTGATTTATGCAAAATATGAAATACTAAATACCTTGACTTTACACGGTCTTGGAATAAAATATGACACCAGTTATTGGTAACAAAAAGAGAAACTTGAATAACCTCTGAGTTTGTTACCTACTCAGATAATAGTCTGATTAACCATCGTTTCATATTATATTCTGTGTGGCATTTGTCTGTATATCGTTTGCAAAACCAAATTGTTGTATATGTGACAGATCGTATACCGCCATTTGTAGTGACATGGCAACCGCTTACTTACGTTATCAACATACCGAGCTTTCCGAATTTGTAAGCCTTTAGTTATATAGGACAATGAGAAAAAATAAAACAACGAATCCGAATTGTTAACTTTATACATTTTATTGTTAAAACGGAGTTACCAGAAATTAATACTGTAAGTGCCATTCCTGATCTGATTCCACCAAGTCCCTCCATCTGGTCTGTATCGACTTTGATCATAGGGCCTCGGTGGACGAGTGGTTAAGATGTCCCGACACTTAATCACTAGCCCTCGACCTCTCGGTTGCGAGTTTGAAACCTACGTCGGGCAGTTGCCAGGTAATGACCGTAGGTCGGTGGTTTTTCTCCGGGTACTCCGGCTTTCCTCCACCTCCAAAACCTGGCTCGTTCTTAAATGACCCTGCCTGTTAATAGGACGTTAAACAAAATAAACCAAACCAAATCAAAAATTGACTCTGATCTGACAAATTAGACATGAATTACAATTGCTGATAGCGACTGTCACAAGTCGACTTGATGATGTCCACCTCATCACGTCTGAATCTTTTATCATGAACTAAAACGACTTGTTTTGCACCACTAAAAATACCTCCATGTTCATGATTATAACCCCTCCCTTTCCCCGTTGAGAAGAATTACCATTGTAATTGCTCAAACGCAATTCGCAGCTCTTGGCACAGGTGTGCTAGAGTCTTCAATAAGTCTCCAAATCAGCCATTGCTCGCAAAAATATAGTTTTCTAAGACGTGTAAAACGTGTACACAACCGGTTGTTATTTTCCTTGTACTCTTTCAGGAGTATCCATGCAAAAATTTATATGTTTATATATATATATTCCCCTCTTTCAGTTTTGTTTCTGTTTTCGTTTAGGTTTTTTTGGTTTTTGTTGTTGTTTTTTAGCTTTTCGAACTACGGATCACAAAATTATATGGAGGCAACCATTTTGTTGTGACATTTTAAATTCTCCGTTTTTCATCAATGTCTATTTCATAAATATATTTGAATACAAATTAAGGACTTATCTCAAAGTGACGGGATCTTAAATATGCATTGACTGTGTCCCAATTTAGGTTCGATTGCATGAATTTATTAGGAAATAACAGGTGCTAGTTATAGATATGTGTCGGTTATAGACAAGTTAGTAATTGACATGTGCTAGTTATAGACAGATGGTAGTTATAGTAAGATGTTAGTTATATGCAGGTGTTAGTTACAGACAGTTGTAAGTTATAGAATGTATTAGTTATGAACCGGTGTAAAATATGGACAGATGATAGTTATATACAGATGTACGTTTTAGGCAGGTGTTAGATATATACATGTGCTAGTTATAGACATGTTTTAGTTATAGACAGGTGTTAGTTATAGACATGTGATAGTTATAGACATGTGACAGTTAGAGACGTGATAGTTATAAACATGTTTTAGTTATAGACCGGTGGTAGTTATACACATATGATAGTTATGGACATGTGATAGTTATAGGCATGTGTTAATTATAGACAGGTGATAGTTAAAAACTTGTGTTAGTTATAGAAAGATGGTAGTTATATACATGTGATAGTTATAGACATGTGATAGTTATAGACATGTGATAGTTATAGACATGTGTTAGTAATAGCCATGTGTTAGTTATAGGCATGTGATAGTTATAGACATGTGATAGTTATAGACATGTGTTAGTTATAGACATGTGTTAGTAATAGCCATGTGTTAGTTATAGACTTTATTTATTAATACAAATGACCCCAAATATGTCCATAGAAAATACATAAAATGTGAATTCTGGAGCTATCTGCTAATATTTACATTTTTGTAAATATATCCCTTATCATATTCATTGATCACATCTGAATCCACTAATTAACCTTCTGATGTCTTTCTGCTGAATTTTATTAGATGTTTACGTGGCAGTAAGAGATTGTGTCCTTCCTTATTAAAAAAAAAGAAAGAACAATAAGAAAAATCCCTTAAATGGAGAAGAGGTCCTCACCTCTCTCAGTGACAACAGAATGTTTGAAGGCAGTTTCACTTTTAAAGCAAATCTGTATTAACAGATTAGCCGTTTCATTTTTTCTATCTTGTCGTGAAACTTCCTGTCAGATCTCACTATCACTAAGGGGTAAAGTGATCTATATTTGCCGTTTTGAAAAAAATGCCATTTAAATCTACAAAGTTATCATATATTTTTTGTTATTTTGTTTATAAGTATACTATAATATTATGTTATCCTATTTGAGTTTCCATTAGAGACAGATCGTTAAGTTCAAACATACCGACATTATACCCTACCATCTATGAAAAACATATATTCATTCTGACTTGTTGATGTACTTTAAATGCATCAGAAACTATAACTTTGCAATTTCTTTAATTCATTTATCAGTGTTAATCCCATGAAAATAACCCACTTGGATGAAGTTTCAGGGAGGCCAAAGTGAGGAACAATTTTTAAGACATTCCAAAAACGCATATAATCCTTTATTTAAAGGTGTACCATTATATTGTCATCTCTGCACGACCCCTTCTAAAAATATGTTTTTTATAAGAAATATGTCTTCAATTTAACGATATTTCTGAAAAATAAAATCCATAATATTCAAAAAAGTTCATTTTTAGTATTTGTAGATCGTCAATATTCAAATTACTGTTAGTAATCTATAAACGTAATTTTTTAATGCATCAAGATAACGCGATGGATGGCACTGTATCTTTATATAGAGATATTTTTGTATAATGTATATCTATACCACATACGTTTTTGCAAATTACATATGTTGTGTCAGCGTTATATCCCTTTCAATAAATGATTGTGCTATTTTCTCAAGACAGTGGTGACCGTACCTTGGGTAATTTGATTATTAAAAATATTGTCCAGCACAAACAGGTCGGGTTGATGTATATTAGGGATTCTCATATTCGGTTCAATTATCTAAAAAAAATATATTAATTTCGTCAAAAACCATTATTTAACCACACATTGTCAACAACAAAAACCCGGATATCAACAATAAGCCAATTTAAAAATGAATTATTTTGTGCACTCAACAATATTACTGTAACAAAGTCGTCTTACAAAATTAAGACTTTTCTGGCTTTACAGAAGAGTTCCTTACCTAGTGAAAACATCTATCTAAATTAAAGGTACATATTTACACTCCATTAATGTTATATCAATGAATTTGACTGAACGATGGTCTGCAGTATCCTTGTATGACGAGAACAGATTCCGTATAAATGAGAGGTTGTCCCAATTACGGACAGATGTAATTTTACATTTAAATATTCTTCTTTTGTTCTGGAAATGAAATGATAACAGAAATGAATGATTACATCAGTGTTCTGTGGTTATCTGTGTTATATAAACAACGGGATTGAAAGGCTGAATTCAACTTATATATATAGTCGTAGAGTATATTTTACAAGATTCATTCAGAATCATAACTGTGTAAAGGTGATCATTGTTCTACGTCAGAAGGAATTTGCGTCTCAATTCTGTGGTCAAAGCCCGATAAGGAAAGCAAAGATGTCAATGTCGAGTGTTTTTCTCAATTAAATTGGCTTTGAATTACATAACCTCAGAACAAGAAAAAATATACGTTATATTTATAGCAATGCATTAATCAAAATTGCTTTGAAATGATTGATGGAGTATTCAGGTTAGCAATATCTATTGAAAACGTGTTGTATTATCGCAGATGCAGGACACGAGAAAACAATGATGTTTCAACCTGAGATACACGTTACTTAAGAATTCCACACCGTAAGAGCGCGACATGAGATTCCTCGATGAGCCTTAAAACTTGGTGGATAACTATAACATGACTGCCTTTGAATGTCTGTGGAAGGATGTGACATAATTGGCCAGTTCTTTGAGGCTTTGGTAGGGAAAATATAATGACTTCAGTCACTCCAATCAGTTTTAAGGTAAGAGATCTTTTTATGGAAGCATGGTTTTTACAGTCAGAAAAACAATGCGCTTTAAACATCATAGCTAACATACCATGAAATGATAACTAGTAAACAGTATTTTGTGTGTTTTCAGGTTTTTAAAGTATAAAGACACTTCCAGCATGGCTACAAACATACCTACTGCGGCCATTGATGCCCATAACGTCATGGTTTTCCAATTGGGAGAAAATATAACAGCAGAGGAGCTACAAAAATTGAAAAGCCTTTTGAACGATCATCCACTTACCCCAGTTGATATGAAAACAATAAATACAGTTCCCGATTTGATTAATCTCCTCAGGGACAAAACATTCATTTCTTATGGAAATTACGAAAAGCTTTTACCAAAACTGCGTTCGGTGAAACCTGTATTATGTGATATCGTAATTGAGTGCACTAAGGATATCAGAAGTATACTCGAAGCGGAGCAGGAGGGAAAAGGTGAGTGATGATTTGGTGTGCTGATTGTATGCATGTAGTTTTGAGTGGTATATTACATAATGCTGACAAAGTGAAATAGCACAAAGTACGTGTCCATTAAATATTTTTTTGTAAAGAAACCCAAGCGAAACATGGAAGTCGTCAAAGCACAATCATTTGTTTATGAGATTAAGGTACTAATGATGACAACATAATCCTTACAAAACTTCACACTCTCAATGATCCCCGTCTTTGATGCGATATTTTATTAAATCACTTGGCCTAATTCGATTTTATATATCCATCATTTTTGTCCGAAGGGACAGGATTACCTTTAGCGTTGTGCTTTCTCCGTAGTCGTTCGCTGTCCGTAAACTTTTCACAATTCAAACCTCTTCTGAAACTCCTTAAGTCAAATTCATGGAAATAATCCTAGGATGGTCTTGACTAAATGTTATTTCTTTGATCGGTCAGATAAAACATTTCTATATGACAGCCACTGTGGCCATTTTGCTACGTGGTGGCGGAATGATAGTTTGTCCATAAGCAAGAATCCGACAATGTGGTTTATTTACGGCATCGTAAAAAAAACTTCGACACAGTCTGCCATTTTGTAACACGATTGCTAAGATTTGGTTTTCCAAAACAACATATTTTTAATTTCTACTGAGGCCCACCATAATTTGTTCGGAGATAGTCGTAACCAAGTATTTTTTAGTTTTTGTGGTCGGTCAAAAATACAAGACGGCTCCCTTCTTGAAAACAGGCATTTGAAAAATCTACTCCAGCTCTACTGGTGCCATTCAGCTTAAAATGTGTGAGGATGTTACGAAAAGGAAGCTGGCAGAGAGCTGCTATTTTTCAGCCTCATAAATTATTCGTCACGACAACCACGGCGTCCATTTTGTAACATATTTGCGCATTCATGGATTTCCGATCCGAACAACATCTATTTTTTCACCGATAGGGTTCAGCTCAATCTTCCCTAACATGGTCTTTAGATATCCCTGACGGAGTGTTGTTACGTATCGGTTATATCCGTAGTTCAAAAGTTGAATGGCACATTTTGAACTTCTCAAGTTCCGCGGGTTGAATTTGGCCTAAACTTACCAGAAATGATTCTAAGATAGTTCTCACCAAATGCAGTTAATTTTTGTGACGGTCAGATATCCAACATGACCACCAATATTTCCCTTCTGGAAAACACTGCTTAAGCTTCTTCGTTTCCATTGGTACCACTAAGAGAATCGATAAGGAGGATAAGTGCTGTTATTTTTTTCTCATACAAACATTTTCAACATGTTAGCCCCGGTGGCCATTTTACAATTTAATTGCTTTTCCTTGGTTTTCCTGGAAACACATGTTAGACACTTTTTCTTAAGTTCCACCAGTGGGATTCTCCTCCCACTTGTCGGTAATGATCAGAAGATGTCATGACAAAATGTTGTTATTTTTTAGTTCATCATAAAACCCAAATGGCCTCGATTTTGAAAAAAAACACGTTTTAAACAACCCACACTTCACCGTCAAGCTAAATTGGTCATGATGTTTAGAAAAGGAAGCTGAAAAGTGTTGTTTTTTCGGCCTCATAAATAATTCGACACTGCAGCCATGGCAGTCATTTTGTAACATGATTGCACATATTTCCAAGAACAACACATATCTTAAATTTCTCCAGTTTCACCGATGAGATTCAGCTCAAATGATCCTGAATGTTATTTGATTTGGAATATGGGCATCCGATTTAAAAATAACAATTACCGGGTTTTTCCTGTTTTTTAATACAAAGATATATGTAAATATCATTTGAAAATCAAATACCATACAAAGCAGCTTCATTCTCTATCGACAAATGATTAAGGATATCAAACTGTGTAAAAGATGCTGAAGGTGAAGAAAACTTTTCTAATTTTGGATCAGAATAGGCTTCCTATTAGCAGAATAAAAACTCGAGGAATAGGCTTCCTATTAGCAGAATAAAAACTCGAGGAATAGGCTTCCTATTAGCAAAATAAAAAAAATCGAAGACCCTACAATTCGAAACTTGACTAGCCTGCATCAGTGAAAGCAACAAATTGATAGGTTATGTGAAGAAATATAAAAGCATATGTGTATTCTTCGGTCTTCTAAATTCATATTTATTGGTTTTCTCTGTATCATATAGTTTTATTATATGAGATTTGGATTGGTATATATATTGAACTCATTCAAACAACAGCACACCTGATTTCAGCTGAAAATTGCTCCGAGGCTATTGAAGACTTAAATCGAGAGATGCGTGAAGTAGTGCATCAAAGCGAATCTCAGTTGAAGAAGGCAATAGCGGAGGCTGAGGAGAGTATAGTTGAAAAAATATCACAGCAAATAGAAGGTGGTTATCAAACTGGTGATGTTTATGGAATAGCTGAATCCTGAAGTCAACGAATTACTATGATACCATCATGAGGAAGCAGCTTGACTACCACAAATAATCATTAATTGTATTTTTGAGGAATTTCGTTTGATTATTTCTGAGAATATACTCAAATATACATATTTATGCTACGATCAAAGTAATTTACAAAAATATGCCTTTTCTAACTTAGAGACCATTAATTTAAGTTAATCATTATGACGTTGAGTACATTGTAATCATATTTGTTTTATCCAGGAGCTGTAGAACGGACTCACAATGAAGTCATTCAGGTACAGAATCAGTCGAATATCCGTACAACTACAAAAGGCGACGGTCCAAACCTGATTGGCAAAAATCCAAAAGTCGTATACAATATCAGTAAGTAACCGTCACCAGATTTAATTATATATTTTAGAGATGTATTTAGGTATTTTTCATTTCGGCTATAGACAAGCGTTTGCGATTAGACCTCATTTCATGTTAAAATGAAAATATCTCTAGTATTGCATTCATGTAAACGTTATGATAAAAGAAAACATTTGAGGGGAAAATACATTAATTCTAGTTAAATTGTTTTTTAAGATGATCTAATCTTCACCTTTCGCTCCATAGTACACTATGATGTGGTAAGGACAACAGTAATTTTTCTGCTACAAAGAATCAAAGGATAAACGTTGGTACCGTGAGGCTGTCCATCAAATAAAACATCAATATACTACTGATCTGTGATAGAAAAAGGAGGGAGATTGAGATCATCTATATATGACAAATTACTTATCGCGCAGGGTTCTTGCGGACGGGGCTAAAGAGTGGATTTTCAGCTTTAATAATAATCTCCCAAAAACCACCTTGTTTAGGGGTGCGGTGGGTTGTGGGTGTTTCGCGGCCCCAAAAGAGTCACATGGGGGCATTTTCAGTAACCCCAATTTATAGTAATAACCCGTCATAGGGGTGTGTCGGAATCATATACCAATCATCCTGCATACCTTTCTGTGGTTGCAGATGCCATAATAGGCTGCATGTCGATGGTGATTTTCCGTCTCTAATTTTCACCAATACTTGTATCTATGATTGTAGTTAGATGTCGGTGGTAAAAAAAAGTCGCCCTTTAAATGGTACCGACAGTAATTTCAATGTAAATAGTTAAATTGACTTATTGGAAAACATTTACACATAGTGCGCCCAGTCTTTTCACACAGAAACATTTTCCAACATGATGTGATTCATAGTTATTACGAGGTCTCATGCATAGAATGTAATAAAAGAAAATTAAGTCGATCATCAAATGTTTACTTTGTGAATATGAATTAAACGAGCATTTCGAATATGTGGGGGTTTCGTCCGCATTTAAGAAGAGAAAGATGACATCGCTGTCGACTGAAATAATCGGTTTATTCAGCGATAACCGTACATGTTGTGCTTTGATTGATTTTGTACATATGTGTAAATCTGTCATTTCTTCCTGTTGTGTTGTATGTTGGTTCTATATGTTATGTGGGCCTTTTCAGTGTAAATGTATTAATGTTCTCCAAATTGCGCGTTATCTACATATTGTATTCAAAAGTAAAGTTTTAGTAAAATGTAATTGAAATCAAAAGACTTTATGATAACGACCAATTATTGATATAAAGATGAACCATCTCCAGATATCATAGCAACGCCTGATAACGATACTGGCTTGTGTAGAGATGAACTAACTCCAGATACCATAGCAACATCTGAGCACGATACTGGTTCACGTAGAGATGAACCAGACCCAGATACCATAGCAACATCTGAACCGACTCCAGAGAGAAAGATGTCAGACGCTGTGGCAGTTTTAGACTGCGGAGAAGGTAAACACTCTCCTAAACTGTACACGTGTTTCAGTAGTTGAGGAAACTAATAATTCACCAAAAATGTGCACGTGTTTCATAATTAGAGGGTCGTAGGACTTTACCTAGTTTAGAAATGTTTTAGAAGTTGAATAACATTATGATTCACACGTGTTTCAGCAATCGGTAAGAATTCTCCCGGGTCGTACACGTGTTTGAAAGGTACAATACAATACAAGCTGAGATATCTAAACAGATTGAAACAGATGATGACAGGAATGGTGTAGATGTTCTGTGGTGATTTCTGTAACACATAACAGACATTTCTTAACCAATATACTCAAATATACATATTTATGGTACGATCAAAGTAATTTACAAAAGGATGCCTTTTCTTAGGAAACCTTAATTTAAGTTAATCATTACGACGTTGAGTATATTGTAATCATATTTGTTTTATCCAGGAGCTGTAGAACGGACTCACAATGAAGTCATCCAGGTACAGAATCAGTCGAATATCCGCACAACTACAAAAGGCGAAGGTCCAAATCTGATTGGCGAAAATCCAAAAGTCGTATACAATATCAGTGAGTAACCGTCACCAGATTTATTTAGACTTTTATTAACTTCCGCTATAGACAAGCGTTTGCGTTTAGACCTCATTTGATGTTTAAATGTAACATATCACTAGTATTGCATTCATGTAAACGTTATGATAAAAGAAAACATTTGAGGGGAAAATACATTAATTCTAGTTAAATGATTTTTTAAGATTATCTTATCTTCACCTTTGCACTCCATAGTACACTATGATGTGGAAAGGACTACAGTAATTTTCTGCTACAAAGAATCAAAGGATAAACGTTGGTACCGTGAGGCTGTCTATCAAACAAAACATCAATATACTACTGATCTGTGATAGAAAAAGAAGGGGGATTGAGATCATCATCTATACATGGCAAATTACTTATCGCGCAGGGTTCTTGTGGACGGGGCTAAATAGTGGATTTTCAGCTTTAATAATAATCTCCCAAAAAACACCTTGTTTAGGGGTGCGGTGGGTTGTGGGTGTTTCGCGGCCCCAAAAGTGTCACATGGGGGCATTTTCAGTAACCCCAATTGATAGTAATAATCCGTCATAGGGGTGTGTCGGAATCATATACCAAGCATCTTGCTTACCTTGTTGTGGTTGCAGATGCCCAAAAGAGGCTGCATGGCGATGGTGGTTTTTCGTCTTTAATTTTCACCAAGACTTGTATCTATGATTGTAGTCAGATGTCGGTTGTAAAAAAAGTCGCCCTTTAAATGGTACCGATATTAATTTCAATGTAAATAGTTAAATTGACTTATTGGAAAACATTTACACATAGTGCGCCCAGTCTTTTCATCAGAAACATTTTCCAACATGATGTAATTCATAGTGCGTACGGGGTCTCATGCATAGAATGTATTAAAAGAACATTTAGTCGATCATCAAATGTTTACTTCGTGAATAAGAATTAAACGAGCATTTCGAATATGTTGGGTTTCGTCCGCATTTAAGAAGAGAAAGATGACATCGGTGTCGACTGAAAGAATCGGTTTATTCTAGATGTAGATGACACAGCGATAACAGTACATGTTGTGCGAGGAATGATTTTGTATATATGTGTAAATCTGTCCTTTCTTCCTGTCGTGTTGGATGTTGGTTCTATATGTTATGGGCGCCGTTTCAGTGTAAATGTATTAATGTTCTCCAAATTGCGCGTTATCTACATATTGTATTCAAGAGTAAAGTTTTAGTAAAATGTAATTGAAATCAAAAGACTTTATGATAACGACTCATTACTGACTGTTTTCTGATCAAAATGAACTGTTTCTTTGAAAAATTAAGTAATTAAATCAAATATTATTCCAGATAAAGATGGTTCTGAAGCAGCGCAGGCTATAGGCGTCGCAAAACAAGAAATAATTGAAGCAGTTCGACATGAGGGATCTGAATTGAAGCAGGCAGGAAGTTGGTTCCTCTAAAAAAAGACAAATCAAACGTGTTCAAAAGTTCAGACAAAAGAAAAAAGGTAAGTTAATATTCATTATATTTTTTTAATATCTTTTTAACTAATTTGAACGAACTACCATAAGAAAAATAACTAAGAATCACCTCCGATGATATGAATAAATTTCCGTTTGTTATATAATATATATACTATATAAAATATGGGGCAAAGAAGTAATTCTAACAGTGTGGATATCGAAAATGTCAAATTCTGAGGCAATCCGCCCCTTAGACGACACTTCCATTAGCACTAAGGCATTTGCACGCTATTTTCAAATGTCTTGGCCGTTGGTCACAAAGCGTTCCATTATAGAAGCTGACGCTAGCCACCACCTTCGGCCCACGTCAGTCGAAGGGTTCATGGGTATTATTTCAACAATAGCAAAAATACTAGTCTTACTGTATCTTATTGTATTTTCTAGTACTGTTTATATATTATGTGATTGTGTTTGTATTCTCTGTGTCTTGATTAAGGGGCGGATTGCCTCGGAATTGTTCATGTCCATACTGCATATTATATAAAGTATATATATTACATAAAACATATATAGCTTGCTTGTCCCATATTAACATTTAAGTAATTCGTCTCCTGCATACAAACGTTTGCAAGGATCCAGTGTTACCCGGATTATTACCGTCAATTTTATCTTCTGACCCATACTTTGTTTAATATATATATACATACTTTCTGTAGAAAATCATAGAATATATACCAGGTACACAGACTTCATTATGTGTTACTTTGTAGAATAATGCTATTCCGTTCCCTTTCTGCATTTTACGTTGTAGATGAGCACTAGTCTATTCTCTTTATGTATTGTAGTTTTTGTAACGTAATGTTGTTCTAATGTATTATTTGAAATATACATTTGTTGATTGGTACTGGTATGTTTTATCATGTGTGTTATATGTGCTACAAAACATTGTTAGTTAAAATTTTAGATTTTCTTTCTGTTAATTTTTTTTCCTTTCGCGAATTCATTGCCATAAACATATTTAATGAAACCTTTCATTTAAGGTCTAAATCGTATTAACAAATCTACATATGCATGCGACCAAGGAAAGAATTTAGACCATGAAGAAACGATGAAGGATTTGTGTGGTATATCGACAAGACAAAAGGAGATCATGAAACAACCAGAGGAAATGTCAATGTCATCAGTCAAGAGTAAGTGAAATGTTCAACTTAATTTCAAATTTTTATTAAACATAATTGTCACATTGACATTATATGATATCTTCTAAATTAAAAACAATATATAAAACAGAATTTGAATGAATTGCTAATATCCGCTATTTGTTTTTATTCTACTTATCTAAAGTTTTCAGGTTCTTCATTCCTTACAATGTGTTGCAAATACGACATTATTTGACACACATTGCTGTTTGACACTCTAATACAAATCATATCCTTGCAACAATATTATCCGGCTACTATCAAACATATACACAGGTATGTCTTTTAGAAGTCTTATCATTTACATTACAGAAAATGAAAATGCCGATCTGACTGAACAACGAAACATAATCGGTACGTATCAACGTTAATGTCTATCTATGTAATATTTGTTGTTAAACAAAAGTTTGAAGTTTTGTTGATTTGATATGTTGATGATATATTTAAGAATAAAATAAGGTATATATTTTCTTAATTAACTCATTTTCAAAGAAAAAATGTTAAATGTAAAAGAGCCTAGGTATTGATCATTTTAGAGTTCTAAAACACTGCTTTTTGACGGAGAGAATACAGCGTAGGTTAATGTTCTTTGATCTTAACAATACGTGATATGTGACAAACACTTTCATTTTTGTGTTTTTTTTGTCTTACTGCCGTCGCACCCTATCTGTGGACGACAAAAGTTCGTCACCCCGAAGTGTTTGTGTACCGCCATTATTAGGATAAACGTTAATACTAGTACTGTTGCAACTAATTCTACGATCTTTATCAGCATCAGCGTCGTCGTTTAAGTTGCGGTTTACCTCGCGGCCATGGCTGCTATGCATATCTATGTAATTACAATTGATGATCACATCCATACGAACTTGGCAATTATCCGTATGTTTACGAAGAAATTGTCACGCATGCGTATTCGAATTATTCAAGTCGAAGCGAGGTTGTACTCATCTTGTTGAAACTTGTTTCTAATATGAAAGAAGATTCCTAGTAACTAATCAACCATCGGTACAACACAGTCGTTATATTTTGCATTCAATCACACGGATATCGTAATTAAATCAAAAACTGCAAGTTCGAATTCCCTGTACGTGTGGAACCCCATGTACACTGTCGGACACACGTGTACAACAAGCCGGTGTCCTTGAAGCCCCACCTACTTGTGAAATGTCAAATAAGGGAACGGTTTTCTCTCTGAAGCTGTGGTTTACTTGCATGGCATAATGCATATACATTGATTGTCAACAGATAGGATTCCAAAAAAAACGAAAGTACTACAGTTATCATAGGAAACATACAAACCCGCGAATAGTTATGAAATGAACATTTCATATTGAGTTATTTGAGAACCCGAGTGACCATGTTTTTGTAGGCCTTCATTATCTGTAAATAATATACTCTATGATATTAGATGTGAAATGCTGATTACATTAACAAAATTATGTACTTCTATAAAAAGTATCTACGTACACTTCTTTTATCAGTGACGTGAAAAATGTATCTGTGTCGAACCGTTGTACATTTAATGAAACAATAATTTATTTGAATTTAACATATTCTGCATGAACGCTTCATTAGAGGTAAAGGATTGATGTCAGTTATCACTGGCCTGATCTTGATGTCATGTTATATCATTACCACCTAACGTCAGGTATTTACAAACAACACTAAAACTTATTGGGGATAACCATCGGAATGCCAACAATGTCATCCAACCTTTAATTCCAACTTTGATAATAGAGAAGCACAGACTACAGTAATCTATCAGAAAACAAGGCTGAAGTTTAAAGTCTTGGATCGCGGTGTAGTTTTAAACGCTAAAACATGTAGAAGTGGAAGCTAATGCCACTGCATTTTGGAGATGGTATTCTGTCATCTTACTTCTTTCTGACAAATGAATTATCATTTTCTAATGGACAAAATTTTGTTCACAAAATCATGTTTTAATATTTCCTTTTTCAATCTGTATACAATTCCTTACCGATTTGATCAAATGCAAATTATCTATATCAATTCGTTAGACTTCGATTGACAAAGAAATGTCACGGAAAAATCACCGTAAATGGTTATTTCTAACGCATAAAACATTAATTTTATTTTCACTATACCGACGATGTGATAAGAAAAGGATAGCAAAACAATTATGCTTAAGCAGATTAAACTGATATTATCATTACATTTCAGGTCAGACGGAGAACTGGATTCGGGAAGAACGAAGTTCATCTCAGTTTGTAACGACGAAGGCATTTGCAGTTGCTAAAGATAAAATCAAAGAGAAACGGTTTGTGGTTATAAGGGGAGACTCTGGTGCAGGTAAGACCCGCTTAGCCGTTGAATTATTAGACTGGCTTCAACTTTCCACGGAAAACCACATGTTTAATGGCAAGAAGCCTCTCCGCCTTCCAAACCTTCAGAGCTGGGATAAGGTCATTTCAGCAAATTCAAATCTCGCCATTTTGTTGGATGATGTGTTAGGTTATAGTTCTGATGATACACAAAATTTGGCATGGTGGCAACAGCATGCTGAGATGATCAAACCAATCGTACACGGAAAGGAATCCGCAAACTACTTGGTTATCACAGTAAGAAATGACATATATCAGGAATACAAATCTAAGTTTGGGTGTCTGTCACTGTTTGATGAGGAAAATGTCATTGATCTCAGCTCTTCTGATTACATTTTAAAGGAAGAGAGGGCAGCTTTGCTCGGTGTATATACATCAAAAATAAATAATTTTGAACCATTCACAGAAAGTGAGATCAAACAGATCATAGACGTTTCACCACCGATCGGATTTCCTGAATGTTGCCGTATCTTCAAGATAATTCCGGAGATGCATTCAGAAAGAGTAACGTATTTCAGTAGACCATTACAAAGCCTTAGGATGGTAATCAGGGAGAAGTTTAACAGAGCGAAACAAACAGCGCTGTTGTATCTTCTGTTATCGACATAACCTGTCTCAACCGAAAGGCTGGATTTTGAAAATGAACAGTTTGACAAAGAAGGGATAGAACGTGTATTCAGAATCTCTGCTCACGTTTTTCCTGATTCATGCAATGATACTGATTCACATGTATTGCAACTGCAGAAAGGCCTTCATGCCTTACTTGATTCATTTGTACATAAAGCGAAAGGTATCTTTAAGTTCTTCCATGACTCAATACGAGACACCGTCGCTATTCTCTATGGGAAAGCGACACCAACGGGGTTCCTAACGAACTGCCCAAGCAGTTGTTTGCATTACCTAGCAACACATCAAAGTAAAAGTACTTTGTGTAAGGTAGTGATAGATGAAAGTGTATATGAAATCGCTTACCAACGTATTTTGCGAGAACTGGAAACAAAACAACACTCAAGTTACATAGCGGTAGCCTCAATGTCACCATGGAACGATGAAGAATTTCTCACCGGATTTTTTGGTTGGTTCAAATCAAACAAATATTCCCCAGAAGAATACTTTATTAGATTGGAAACAAACGTGCCGTTGGTCTTACCTTCGGGCCGAAATAATTTCAATTTTATTCCTGTTTTTTCTATTTCAAAAGATATCCCTAGTTCTTTTCTGGTATATGCCGCGAAAATGAATTCATTTTCTCTTCTGTGCCAAATACTTGAACAGTTAAAGATAGAAGATATATCCAAGCATACGAAAGAAGCATTTGATGTAGCATTATCAGAAGGAAGCGTTGGATGCGCGACACATCTTCTTACACTAAACATTCAGCCTGATGTTATGTTCTGCTGCACTTGGTGGGGAGGTCAAGCTAATGAAGATGCTAGCTGCATCAATACATCGACTTACTGACGTCGAAAAGTATCATATTTTAATTTTGACATGTCTTTATGATCGATATAGGATATGCGCATATCTTTTAGAGTTATTTCCATTCTTGCTAGCACGTAAGATCCCCCTACTAGACAAACATTTGCTACACATAATCGTAGAAAGTGGATCCATAGAATGCTTTAAGGTAGTAGTCAACTTGGTCACCCGGGATTGTCAGAGTGATGGGGACAAGCAGTTGTCTTTAAAATCACTAATAGATGGAAACGGTTCTACCATTTTACACGGTGCATTTAGATCATTTAACAGAAATATGATAATGTATCTCCTGATGGAACATCCCAGTCTGTTAACACAAAAAGATGAATCAGGATATCATGGTCTATCGCTTATGTCATTATATTGTAAAGAGGGCCACCTTACAGAAAAAGACATTGAAGGCGTTGTAAAACGTATTTGTCATGACGACATGATTGAATCGCTGATAGATGAAGATGGTAGCACTATTTTACACTGGGCGTGCCATTATGTAAATGAAGAGCTATGTGTAAAACTATCTTCAACGTGTCCGTCATTACTTTTGCTAAGTAATGATAGAGGTCACCATTGCCTCCATATGATAGCATCAAGTGGGAATATAGAATGTTTTAAATCAGCAGTTGCCTTAGTTCTGGAGGAAAATGAGCGTGAACAGTACATAACATCATTAGTAAACAAAGCAGGTAAAACTGTTTTACATCTTGCGTGTCATTCAGGACAGTTGGATATGTGTTTGTACCTTATTAGAGAATATCCTGCATTGATGTCTAAAAAGGACCATCACGGTCTTCACTGTCTCCATTGCATTGCCCATTATGGCAATTCGGAAATCTTTAAATCAATAGCTTCATTAGTTCTAGAAGGCAAATCTAAACCAGAAAAAAAGAATTTCATGAAAAATCTACAAACCAAGACTGGAGGAACAGTGTTACATTTTGCCTGTTTAGATAGCAAGACAGATTTGTGTCTGTATCTGATCAGAGAATATCCTCAACTGTTAAATCAAAAAGACAATAAAGGTCATCATTGTCTCCATATGATTGCACATTACGGTAAAGTAGAATGTTTTAAAGCAATAGCAGGAATAGTTCTAAAAGGTAAATCAAAAACCGATATGAAACAGTTCATGGAGACACTTACGGTAAAAACGAAATTGAAAACACTTTTGCATCACGCCGCTTTCACCGGAAAAACTGAAATGTGTTTGTACTTGATCAGAGAATATCCTAAACTATTTTCCCAAACAAACGAAAGTGGTGATCACAGCCTCCATTACATTGCTGTGTCCGGCAATGTAGAATGTTTTAAAACAATAGCCCCCACAGTTCTGAAAGATAAAACAAAAACGGAATGTGAGCTATTCATGGAAAAACTTACCAACACAGACAAAGAAACCGTTTTACATCATGCATGTAGGGATGGACAAACAGAAATGTGTTCGTACTTGATCAAACAATATCCTAAATTAATGTTGCAAACCGACCGGTATGGGAACCACTGTCGCCATTTAACAGCACAATTAAATCCCCCTTGCAGCTATGTGTCTATACCTGATAAATGAATACCCATCAACATTACACCAAAGAGGTCCTTTGGGTAGTCATTGTCTACATTTAATAGCAGTATCCGGGGATGTAGACTGTTTTAAGTCAGTAATCCCATTAGTACATCCGGGAAAGACAAAGTATGAAGCTGAGCAGTTCATTGAAACTTTGACAGATGACTACGGTCAAACTTGTTTACATCACGCTTGTGTAAAAGGACATACGGAGATGTGTTTGTACTTTACTGATGAATACTGGTCTTTATTAGGGAAGATAAATCGATATGGTAGTCACTGTCTCCATTTGGCGGCTAAATCAGGTCGTGTAGACTGTTTTAAAATAGTCGTCATATTAATACTTGGGGATAAAACCAAATCAAAAGTTATTTCCTCTCTTGAAATTTTGACAAACAGGAACCGCAAAACAGTTCTTCACAAAGCTGGTGTGAACGGAAAACCAGAGATGTGTCAGTACTTAGTCAGTGCATTTCCATCGCTGTTATCCCAACGAAGTGTAGGTGGTAATCATTGTCTCCACTATATTGCACAATCAGGTCAGATAGAGTGTTTCAAATCAGTAGCAACTCTTACTCTGAAGGGCATGAATGAGAAAGAGAGAGAACAGTTCATGTTAGATTTGAAAAACAACAGAGGTAAGACTGTATTAGAAAAGGCACGAGAAAATCAGCAAACTGAAATGTGCTCGTACTTTGAACGTCAGTTCAACTTTTTGTCTGAGAAGAAATTACATTCTCATCAGGTTTCAGAGCTTTCACTTAGACTTCAAAAAATCCATTTAAGATATAATGTTAAAAGAAATATCAAAATAATATTCTAAATTTGTTTATCATAAAACATTACGTAGCAGACTGAGATCAATGACACAATGGGACTACATAGTAAACCTGTATATACAGACACGCCCGATACCTGTGTTCAGGGGTTGATAGTGTACATTACAATGGGACGATACAATAAACCTGTATATAGAGACACGCCCGATACCTGTGTTCAGGAGTTGATAGTGTATATTACAGTGGGACAATAGTAGAATAAACATGTATATAGAGACACACCCGATACCTGTGTTCAGGCGTTTATAGTGTATATTACAATAGGACGATACAATGAACCTGTATATAGAGACACGCCCGATACCTGTGTTCAGGAGTGGATTTTGTATATATCACTAAAAGATTATATAATGTTTATCACCTGAACTCATTGTTCGCAATGCTATTTTTGTACAATATAATCATTGTAATTCACCCTTTGAAATGTACAGCATTAGAATGTATCCATACATTGTCATAATGTTTTGTAGTTTTGTAATATAATTAATGTATATAATAATTTAGTCTGTGATTTAATTGTGTAGTTTTCCATCTTTCATTGTCTTCAGCATATATTTAGTATTCAGCATATTTATAAATATATATTTGTATTTTGTATTCCGGTTGAAAGATACTGAGTCCGTGGGTTTGTATATGTTATAACAAATAAAGATGCTGATTACTTTAAATATAAAAAATTATTTCATTTATAGATATATTTTTATCTTACGTTGGAGTGTCAGTATGAAAATGTAAATAAGGCCACCAAGACAACATCACTTAACATACCTTTCTAGCTATCATTGTATTGTACATAACATATATTTTATGCAAACTTAACTGCACGTTTTACTGAAATTATATATGTTTTAGATTTGTGTACATAATGCTGCTGGTTCAAGGGAATTCAAGTTGGTGTTTCTGATTTTATAACACAATTAACCATCGATAGCATTTTTTACCCGAATATGTATATACGTTGGATTTGTAAGACATTCTACGAACTATCTCTTGAAATACCTTTGAATTTATTGTCTAGTTTGTGAATATGTTGATAATATTTATTGATTATATATACCATTTAGGATTTTGCTGAAATTACATACACTCTATCAGGTGTAACACATGTACTTAGTACTACTCATTCAAGTGGTACGTAATTTTAATTGTGCCTCATTTTTTCTTGTGATATTCCCCATATAACATAGTAGACATTTAAAATGATATTCTGTAAGAGTGATGGATTCCGATACTTTACCTCTCATTGGATAAAGTTTGCCTTTTAATATACAATTATATAAATATAAGCAACACCTTTTGCCTTTTACAAATACAAATTGTTTACCCCCTAATGATAATGAAAGACATGTTTTTATTTTGTATTTGTTTTTGTTTGTTTGTTTGTTTGTTTGTTTTGTTTTTGTTTTTGTTTGTTTATTTAAGGAACTGATATGATTTTGGACATAGGATCAAATACAAGTCATATCAACAATGACATGATATAAATTGTAAATTTGTTTTCATAAACATGTTTTTTTTTTTTCATACACTGGTTACTTTGATCAATATGTAATTAATCCTTTTTATTTTGATACTGACTACATTATTGAAATGCCTGTTACAATGGGCTGCTAGTTGCTTAATAACAGCTGCCAATATAAGAACATGTTGATTAATACAAAATATCAAAATTGCTATTAATGTTAGTTTGCATGATTGTGATATTTTAATCATACATTGTTTTAACATTATCATTTTTGATTAGCAATCGCAAATATCTTCGATGTTTTATAACAAAGGCAATGCATGTATATTAAAATATGGGAAGACATCAGGTATCCTAAAGTCATGAAATAGACTGCGGTGAATGTCCTTGTACAGTAAGTAGTTTTCTAATTTCTCGCAAAAAAAAAAAAATTCAAAAGTATCATTTTGCTATTACACAGATTCCTCATTGCAGAATATTTTCGAAATCGTACTGCATTCAAAGTATTATACAAGAGACAAACAGGACATTAGTACCTTTCAATACAAATTAAACGGTAAAATCAGTTAGGTCTAAAAACTTATGTACTATAAGAAATGGACACGTTTGAAAAGATTCAATAAGTCCTTATCTTCTATTTCTATTTTATATTTGAAAAGATTTTATTGAGCATTAACTTTTATTATGATTTATTTTGTAAGAAACTTGACGTGTTAGAAAAGATAAAATCAGACATGCATTTCTACAGCAACTTTATTGTATAAAGAACCTTTTTGAGCTCTCTTCATATTTTATTATAAATTATCATGTGAACTGTACATTATTTTGTAAGGAATTGGATACGGTCAATCCTACAATTCTTAAACGATTATATTATATACAGAACTGGAAATTTTTGAACAAATATAATTGGTTCTACATTTTTATTGTGATTTGTTATATAAGGAGGTAGACATGTTTGAAAAGATACGATCGGTCGTAAACTTTTATCGTGATTTGTTATATAAGGGGCTGGACATGTTTGAAAAGATATGATCAGTCCTAAACTTGTATTGTGATTTGTTATATAAGGAGCTGAACATGTTTGAAAAGATATGATCAGTCCTTAACTTTTATCGTGATTTGGTATATAAGGAGCTGGACATGTTTGAAAAGATATGAAAAGATCTCGGACAAGTTTGGAAGAATGTTATCAGTCCTAAACTTGTTTTTGTGATGTGTTATATAGGGAACTGAGTATGTTTGAAAAAAATATGATTTGTCCTTATTTGTTTTTTTATGATTTGATATTTTCATTACTGACTTTCAATATGTCAAACTGATTGGACATCAGACTATGTAAGTCTTTTCCAAATTATTGCAATCAAAAGTAATATTTGCATGTGATATTCTGCAGTGGTATCACCTATCACAAGTAAGGGGAGAGAACTCCAAATTAATTTGAGTGTTACAGAAATTCATTAAATCAATAATCATGATAATATTGATGTAAATTTACTGATGACCTGCTACGAACGAATTCTTTGGGAAACAGGTCATAAAACCCCTATGTATAAACACATTGACTACCTACCTAACAGAGATGTATGCCAGTTCAACAGCAACTTAGCATATTATGGTATTTCATATTAAGGAGTTTTAATTTGTAGGATGAATTTTACTCAATGTTTGGAGTTCTCTCAGTCCTAAACATTTTGATTTTTTAGATAAGGAAATTACATGTTTGAACAGATATGATCTGTCCTAAACTTGTATTGTGGTTTGTTATATAAGGAACTGGACATGTTTGAAAAGATATGATCAGTCCTAAACGTTTATTATGATTTTTTTTATATAAGGAACTGGACATGTTTGAAAAGATATGATCAGTCCTAAATTTTCATTATAATTCGTTATATAAGGAACTGTGGACATGTTTGAAAAGATATGATCAGTCCTAAACGTTTATTGTGATTTGTTATATAATGAGCTGGACATGTTTGAAAAGATATGATCAGTCCTAAACTTGTATCGTGATTTGTTATTTAAGGAGCTGGACATATTTGAAAAGATATGAAAAGATATCGGACAAGTTTGGACGAATATTATCAGTCCTGTGTTATATAGGGAACTGAGTATGCTTGAAAAGATATGATTTGTCCTTATTTGTTTTTATGATTTGCCATCTTCATTATTGACTTTCAATATTTCAAACTGATTGGACATCAGGCTACGCCTTTTTAAGTCCTTTCCAAATTATTGCAATAAAAAAATAATATCTGCATGTGTTATTCTGCAGTGGTATCAAGTATCACAAGTAAGGGGAGAGAACTCCAAATTAATTTGAGTGTTATAGAAATTCATTGAATCAATAATCATGATACTATTGTTGCAAATTTACTGATGACCTGCTACGAACGAATTCTTTGGGAAACAGGTCATAAAGCCCCTATGTATAAACACATTGACTATCTACCTAACAGAGATGTATGCCAGTTCAACAGCAACTTAGCATATTATGGTATTTCATATTAAGGGAGTTTTAATTTGTAGGATGAATTTTACTCAATGTTTGGAGTTCTCTCAGTCCTAAACATTATGATTTTTATATAAGGACATGGGCATGTTTGAAAAGATATGATCAGTCCTAAACTGTTATTGTGATTTGTTATAATGGATATGAAACGGTCACTTCTAGAATTTTAAAACGATTATATTATATACAGAACTGGACAAGTTTGAAAAGATATAATCAATGCTAAAGGTTTGTGACTATTAAAATCATAAAAATCTTATCATGATTGAACAAAGTCGAATACATGCATATTCTTATTTATAATACAGTAAACTGATTTTGCTTTAATGATATGATCAGTCCTATACGTTTATTTCGGTTAATACGACACCGGAATTGACAAGTTTGAAGAAGTGATATCAGTCCTAAACTTTTATTATGATTTGTTATATAAGGAACAGAATGTTTTTGAAAAGACCTGATTTTTTTTATTACGATTTGTTATATTTGAAACTGTACTTGTTTGAAAAGATATGATCAGTCCTCCTAACAAAGTTCACATAATCTATTCGTACATATTACTTCACATAATCTATTCGTACATGTATATATTTTACCATTTTTAACCAACTTTTTTATCATAATGATCTAAATATACAATACGAATGCTTTTAAAAATTGACAAATTTTATCTGATTTTAACTTTAAAAATAAAACATGTTAGTATATTGTTTGGCCCTAAATGACCCTAGTTGTCGATGGGCCGGAAAACATAAACAAACAAACAAACATGATCAGTCCTAAACTTACATAATTATTTATAATAGAAAAACTGGCCATATATGAAAATATACAATCAGTCCAAGACTTGTATTATGCTTTATTATACAAGGAACTGGTCATGTGTGCAACGATTGTATAGGTCTTACACTTTTATAATTTATTTTAAAAAGAACTGGACATGGTAGAAAACATACGATCAGTCATAATTTTCTACAGCAATTTTATTGTATAAGGAACAATTTCTTAAATGTTGTGATATCTCATCATATTTTGTTATAGATTATGGGAACTGTACATTATTTCTCAATGAATTGGATATGGTCAATCCTTCGATTATGATACGATTATATTATATAAGGAGCTGGACATGTTTGAAAAGATATGACCGGTCCTTAACTTTTATTGTGATTTGCTAGATAAGGAGCTGACCATGTCTAAGAAGATATGATCAGTCCTTAACTTTTATTGTGAATTGTTATATAAGGACATGTTTTAAAAGATATGATCCGTCCTAAACTTGTACTGTAATTTGTTATATAAGGACATGTACATGTTTGAAAATATATGATCAGTCCTAAACTTTTAATGTGAGTTGTTATATAAGGAGCTGGACATGTTTGAAAAGATATGATCAGTCCTAAACTTTTATCGTGATTTGTTATTAAAGGAGCTGGACATATTTGAAAAGATATGAAAAGATATCGGACAAGTTTGGACGAATATTATCAGTCCTGTGTTATATAGGGAACTGAGTATGCTTGAAAAGCTATGATTTGTCCTTATTTGTTTTTATGATTTGCCATCTTCATTATTGACTTTCAATATGTCAAACTGATTGGACATCAGGCTACGCCTTTTTAAGTCCTTTCCAAATTATTGCAATAAAAAATAATATCTGCATGTGTTATTCTGCAGTGGTATCAATTATCACAAGTAAGGGGAGAGAACTCCAAATCAATTTGAGTGTTACAGAAATTCATTAAATCAATAATCATGATAATATTGATGCAAATTTACTGATGACCTGCCACGGACAGATTCTATGGGAAACAGGTCATAAAGCCGCTATGTATAAACACATTGACTATCTACCTAACAGAGATGTTTGACAGTTCAACAGCAACTTAGCATATTATGGTATTTGATATTAAGGGTGTTTTAATTTGTAGGATGAATTTTACTCAATGTTTGGAGTTCTCTCAGTCCTAAACATTTTGATTTTTTAGATAAGGAACTTGACATTTTGAAAAGATATGATCAGTCCTAAACTTGTATTGTGATTTGTTATATAAGAAACTGGACATGTTTGAAAAGATATGGTCAGTCCTAAATTTTCATTATAATTCGTTATATAAGGAACTGGACATGTTTGAAAAGATATGATCAGTCCTAAACGTTTATTATGATTTTTTAGATAAGGAACTTGACATGTTTGAAAAGATATGATCAGTCCTAAACTTGTATTGTGATTTGTTATATAAGGAACTGGACATGTTTGAAAAGATATGATCAGTCCTAAATTTTCATTATAATTCGTTATATAGGGAGCTGGACATGTTTGAAAAGATATGAAAAGATATCGGACAGGTTTGGACGAAAATTATCAGTTCTAAACTTGTTTTTGTGATGTGTTATATAAGGAGCTGAGTATGTTGAAAAAAAATATGATTTGTCCTTATTTGTTTTTTTATGATTTGATATTTTCATTATTGACTTTCAATATGTCAAACTGATTGGACATCAGGCTATTTAAGTCTTTTCAAAATTATTGCAATCAAAAGTAATATCTGCATGTGATATTCTGCAGTGGTATCACCTATCACAAGTAAGGGGAGAGAACTCCAAATTAATTTGAGTGTTACAGAAATTCATCGAATCAATAATAATGATAATATTGATGCAAATTTACTGATGACCTGCAACGAACAGATTCTAAGAGAAACAGGTCATACAACCACTATGTATAAACACATTGACTACCAACCTAACAGAGATGTATGCCAGTTCAACAGCAACTTAGCATATTATGGTATTTGATATTAAGGGTGTTTTAATTTGTAGGATGAATTTTACTCAATGTTTGGAGTTCTCTCATTCCCAAACATTATGATTTGTTATATAAGGAACTGGACATGTGTGAAAAGATATGATCAGTCCTAAACGTTTATTATGATTTTTTATATAAGGAACTTGGCATGTTTAAGAGGATATGATCAGTCCTAAACGTTTATTGTGATTTGTTATATAAGGAGCTGAACACGTTTGAAAAGATATGATCAGTCCTAAACTTGTATTGTGATTTGTTATATAAGGAGCTGAGTATGTTTGAAAAAAATATGATTTGTCCTTATTTGTTTTTTTATGATTTGATATTTTCATTATTGACTTTCAATATGTCAAATTGATTGGACATCAGGCTATTTAAGTCTTTTCCAAATTATTGCAATCAAAAGTGATATATGCATGTGATATTCTGCAATGGTATAAACTATCAAAAGTAAGGGGAGAGAACTCCAAATTAATTTGAGTGTTACAGAAATTCATCAATTAATCAATAATCATGATAAAATTGATGCAAATTCACTGATGACCTGCAACGAACAGATTCTGTGAGAAACAGGTCATAAAACCCCTATGTATAAACACATTAACTACCAACCTAACAGAGATGTATGCCAGTTCAACAGCAACTTAGCATATTATGGTATTTCATATTAAGGCAGTTTTAATTTGTAGGATGGATTTTACTCAATGTTTGAAGTTGTCTTAGTCCTAAACATTATGATTTGTTATATAAGGACATGGACATGTTTGAAAAGATCTGATCAGTACTTAACTTTTATTGTGATTTTTATATAAGGAACTGGGCATGTTTGAAAAGATATGATCAGTCCTAAACTTTTATTGTGATTTGTTATATAAGGAGCTGGACATGTGTGAAAATATATGATCAGTCCTAAACGTTTATTATGATTTTTATATAAGGAACTGGGCATGTTTGAAAAGATATGATCAGTCCTAAATTTTCATTATAATTCGTTATATAACTAACTGGACATGTTTCAAAAGATATGATCAGTCCTAAACGTTTATTATGATTTTTTTTATATAAGGAACTGGACATGTTTGAAAAGATATGATCAGTCCTAAATTTTCATTATGATTCGTTATATAAGGTACTGGACATGTCTGAAAAGATATGATCAGTCCTTAATTTTTATTGTGATTCGTTATATAAGGATCTGGTCATGTTTGAAAAGATATGATCAGTCCTAAAATTTTATTTTGATGTGTTATACTGTATAAGGAACTGGACATAATTGAAAAGATATGACCAGTCCTACATTTTCAATATGATTTATTATATGAGGAACTGGACATGTTACCAGACATGACCAGTTCTAAAGTTTGATTACCAATCGTTATCCCCCTCGCTACGTATTTAATGTCGCAGGTTTGAAATAGATATGATCTGTCATAATTTTATTATGGATGATCACATACATCCTGAATATATAACATCAGTCCTTAACTTGTACAATATGGGTTGTCGCGTTCACGGTTGTTCGTACATAAGTTTGTCTGTCCTTACAAAGTAGGTACTTATTTTCACCTTAACGATTTAATAGCATTTTTCTTTGAAAGCATTTGGTCAAAGGTTTCATATTAGTAAAAAGATAAAAATCTTGGAACGAGTGCGTGTTTCAGGATGATAAATTGAAGGTTAACGTTGATATTTATAGAAAATATCTGCCATATCAGAAACAACTTCGTTTTCAATGCTTTTATCAATCTTCAGTTGTTGGTCCGGAGTAGGAATACCTGAACAAAGTTTGTGTTTCAGGGGACTAAGGTCAAAGTCAAGGTCAATGTCTTTATTGTTATTTATTGTAAAATCCTTCTCATTGCTCTATTGACCTTAATTTTTATTAATTATCATCATACTAGTTGTATGTATAACAAAAGATACAAGTATTTATCGACCAATAAACCAATCAATATCTATTGTATTTCTTTGGACATTGTACCATAAACTATTTCATTGTCTAATAATAAACCCATCCCATAATTCTTTTTAGAGCTGATATATTGGCCTTCCTGGGTCATTTGAGGAACATTTCGGCATGTGTACTTGAGTAGCGAGGGGATTAGCATGGTTTACGATATTTTGGTATATATGCACCTTGATAAATGTTAAATATATTTTCAATCCATGAGTCTCATTAATATTTTTAGGACGGAAACTATTCAACGTTTACCGTTCAATAGAAGGATTGAATATGAGACGACTATGGTTGGTGAAAAATATATGCATCGTTGAATATATATCAAAATAATAAATATCCTGCAATAAATCGGCATTCTTTTGTCTTTTGTATTAAATTGGTATATTTATGATTACAGAGTTATCAAAATGGTATGATTTACAATAGACGGAGAGTTATAATAGTGGGAGGTATTATACAAGTGGGAGGTGTTAAAATAGTGGGGGGTGTTATAATAGTGTTATAATAGTGTGGGGGGGGGGGGGGGGGGGTTATAATACTGTTATAATAGTGGGGTGTTATAATAGTGTTATAATAGTGGGGTGTTATAATAGTGGGGGTGTTATAATAGTGGGGTGTTATAATAGTGGGGGTGTTATAATAGTGGGGGTGTTCTCCTGTGGGTGTTTCTATTGGGACGGTTTGTACTAGTGTTATACTGTGGGGGGGTTTATACGTGTTCATCTGTGGGTTGTTATACTGTGGGGTGTGTTCTGATCGTGTGGCTGTGTTCTAATCAGTGGGGGTGTTCTTACTCGTGGGCGTGTTTCTCATCGTTTGGGGTGTTCTCCTCGTTGTTCTCCTCGTGGGCTGTTTATCCTAGTGGGTGTGTTTCTCCTCGTGGGCTGTTTCTCCGTGTGGGTGTTTCTCTCGTGGGTGTTCTCCTCGTGGGGGTGTTCTCCCCGTGGGCGGTGTTTCCTCGTGTTCTCCCTGTGGGGGTGTTCTCCTCGTGTTCTACTAGTGGGGTGTTCTACCTCTGGGTGGGTGTTTCCCTCGTGGGGTGTTACTATAGTGGCGGGGTTCTAACCTCGTGTTCTCTAGTGGGGGTGTTATAATAGTGGGGTGTTACAATAGTGGGGGGTGTTATAATAGTGGGGTGTTATAATAGTGTGGGTGTTATAATAGTGGGGGATGTTATAATAGTGGGGGTGTTACAATAGTGGGGGATGTTATAATAGTGGGAGGTGTTAGAATAGTGTTATAATAGTGGGGGTGTTATAATAGTGGGAGGTGTTATAATTATGGGAGGTGTTATAGTGGGATGTATTATAAAAGTGGGAGGTGTTATAATAGTGGGAAGTGTTATAATAGCGGGGATGTTATAATAGTGGGAGGTGTTATAATAGCGGGGATGTTATAATATTGGGAGGTGTTATAAAAGCGGGGATGTTATAATATTGGGAGGTGTTATAATAGTGGGGGTGTTATAATAATGGGATTTGTTATAATATTGGGAGGTGTTATAATAGTGGGGGTGTTATAATAATGGGATTTGTTATAATAGTGGGAGGTGTTATAATTATGGGAGGTGTTTTACCAGTGGGAGGTGTTATAATAGTGGGAGGTGTTATATTAGTGGGAGGTGTTATAATAGTGGGAGGTGTTATAATAATGAGAGGTGTTCTCCTTCTAAATGGGAGGTTGTTATACTCGTGGGGGTGTTTTCTGTGGGCTGTTTATCCTGGTGGTGTTATACAGGGGGTGTTTTCCCTAGTGGGCCTTGTTCTCCCTCGTGGGCTGTTTTTCATCGTTGGGTGTTCTCATAGTGGCAGTGTTCTACTGGCGGTGTTCTACCTAGTGGCTGTTCTCTGTTGGCGTGTTCCTCTTGGGCGTTTCTCATCTGGGCGTGGGGGTTTTCTCTCGTGGGCGGTGTTTCTACTCGTGGTCGGTCATTCTCCTCGTGGGGGTGGGGGTGTGGGTATCCTCGTGGCGGTGGTTAGGGTGTTCTGTTGGGGTGTATCTAGTTGGGGCGGTGTTATTAGTGGTTTTTTCTTTGGGTTGTTTTCTGTGTTTTATGTTGGAGGTTTTCGTGGTGTGTTATAGTGGTGTTATCGGGGTGTTTAGTGGGAGGTGTTATAGTGGGAGGTGTTATAATAGTGGGGGATGTTATAATAGTTGGAGGTGTTACAATAGTAGGTGATGTTATAATAGTGGGATGTGTCGTAATAGTGTGAGATGTTATAATAGTGTGTGGTGTTATACTAGTGTTAAAATAGTGGAAGTGTTATAAAAGTGGCTGATGTATTAATTGGTGTTAGAATATTGGTTAATGTTACAATATTTAGTATTGATGCAATGGTGGGTAGTGATTCAATATTGGGTACTGTAATAATATTTGGTGGTGTTATACTATAAGGTAGTGTTATAATATAGGGTAGTGTAACAATATTGGGTGATCATTCAATGTAATACTTTCTGGTAATCCATTACAACAAAACAATAGTAAAGCGACATGAAAAATAAGGAAACATGGAATGACAACGATCCTAGGACACAGGGAAAACCGGAAACGGAAGTAACAGTGGGGAAGATGATTCGTACGCAAAAATTAGCATGCATGTATTATACTGTCATGCAACTCATTATATAACTGGAGTTTCTTAAATCCAATTTCAGTAAACAAACTCAATGAAGACATATTTACCATAATGACCGCATAACGTATATTCAGAGGACATGCCTCAGCAGTATGACGTAATAAACTCGGGATACGATTTATTAATTCATCGATAATGATTAAATGACTGAAAGGTTTTTTTCAGCACCTTTAGACAAAACCGACGGGGGAAATGAATAATTCACCTTAAAACACTTTTTACTATAGCTGTTTCTGTCTCACGGAACGGAAGCACTCCCCAGTCTATGTAAATATACTGTCACAGACATTGTTTCGTAAATACTTAGGATTGGAAATGCATTACAGGAAAATGAAAAACGCGCCCCGAAACGACATAAGTCGTCATGACAAACAAGGGTTCTGTTACATCCATAAAAATAGAGTAATTTTCCAAAATCCTACCTCTTGTTTTGCATGCTTACAACTTGTTTCGCTTCGCTTAGTACCAATATCCGGTTTCGATCCCATACGGTTTGAATACACTGTGGTAATCCTTTCTTTTAAATCACTTAATATACCACCAATATGTATGTGCAGTTGGTGTCTCCCTGCGGCATGACTTTAAATGTAAAACACGCACATATATACATTACTGGCTTGAAAAATCTTGTACAAATGTAATGACATTTCACTGTAATTACTAAGACTGAATTAGCTTGTTTCATAACTGTTGTTAAAGATAAAAACAAAAACAAAAAAAAACCTAATATATATAAAAAAAAATAGAGCTCCGGCTATGATGATGCTATACATGTATGTGAACTGAGTACAAACTCCGCTATTTGAAATATTTTGTCATTTAGCGGTTTCTACAAGTCACACAACCTTGAAGACGACTTTGCTGTTGTACTATGAGCTAACATAATGCACCACCCATATTCAAAATTTCCCGCTGTTCGCAGTTCTAGCGGGAATAATTTGTCTCGTATGGCACTATAGCACTCGCCGCACGTGCGACCGAGTATGTAGTCACGTGTTTTGGGCCGGCGATAGCCGCTCAGGGCACTAGCGTGTAATTTTCTAGTCGCCTAGCAGGACGCGCGGTACACTAAAATGTGTTTATAAGGATTGATAGTTTCGACCATTAACGATTTTAGGTGCGAAGTTACCATATCAAAAAGGATAAGAGATGCAGTTGTTAGTTCGCAGAATCAAGTTTTGTCGCATTGGATACATTATTGAGTAACAAACTTGAGGAATTCGAGGCTCGCATGTGTTCTAAGTCAGAGGAACAAATTTCTAGTTTTAAAAGCTGTTTTAAGACCACGGACGCTCATATTTTCTAAACGGAGTTGTTAGGATCAATACAATAACGCTAAGCTCAAGTTTAAACTCAATGCGGCTGGACAAGCTACACGGCTCGGGCCTAGACTCGACGCCGCGAAGATCGCGGAAGGTATTTCGGTGATAGACTACCGCCAAAAATTAGTAAAATTGACTGATATATCGGAGGCCGGTTGAAAAGCTGTAGACGAATATATAGCTAACCCCATTGCCTCCGACTGCGAGGACGAGAAGAGAATTGAGCGGGCTACTTCGAAGGCTAATAAGAAACTGAAAGCTACCATAAATAGGACTGTTAAAAAGAAGAGGAAAATTCAATCCGTATCCTCGACGTTTCGACGTCAGCATGGGCAGCACGTCAGCATCAACTAACCCGGATGTTGAGATGGGGAGTTGGAAAGCCCAACGCCCTGGCTTATGTTATCGGTGTGGAAAGCCTGGTCATTGGCGCCTGGAGTGTCCGGTGGATCGCCAGCATTGAACGAAAATAAGTTAGGTACAATTACGTTTATTAATCAGGTTCAGTCGCAAGATTCCAACAATTGCGAAACTGTACAAGTGAGGACACCTTTGTCTGATACATGTGAGTCACGTGGTATTAGCAATGTAACGGGTTGATGGGTTGAGATTCCGGTGACCAAAGCAGGTATATCTCCGGTAGGTAGATTGAAAAATAGGTTGGGATTTTGGCGCGAGAAGGGAGCTTATGAAGCTGTTTTGGACATTGTGTCAAACAGCTATAGTATTCTATTTAAACACGTTCCTGTAAAGGTTGAGTTGTCCAATGATAAATCTGCACGGGATGATCCCATTTCCGTTGGGGCAGAAATTAAAAAGCTATTGAGTCTTTGGTGTGTTACAGAAGTAGCCAGGCCCCCACATGTAGTGAATCCATTGGCAGTCGCCTATAGTAAAACAAGTCAGCCACGCCTAGTGTTAGAATGTCGATATATCAATCAACATCTACACGTATTTAAATTCAAACTTGAAGACGCCAGGTGAATTTTCTTTACGTTTGATAGGAAGTCCGCCTATCACCACGTGGAAATGTTTCCGAGTCACATGACCTATCTGAGGTTCACCTGGAAAGCACATGAAATTGGTTCCCAGCTGAAGGAAACCAGGATTTACACAGTCCTGCATTGGTTGCGGCAGGTTTGTGTCCCCCGGTGTTTGTTTACATTTTGAGGATTGTGACAGCACGTGCGTGTGTACGCAGGTATGAGTCCCGTTACGGTTAACGGTAGGTATACCGCTACTATTCCCAGTATTGACGATTTGAGTTTTGTAAAGGATGTAGTCGGCACCTGGAGTGTGACTGAAATGTTACTTAATTCCACATGGAGGGAATTAGAGGCAGCTAAGCGAGTTCTGTATTCTGTGTCCAATGACGTTACAGGTAAGAACGTCAAGTTGCTTATGGACAACAGGAATGCATGTTCCATAGTGGAAGTCGGTAGTAGCAAGGCTAATCTACAGAGCATTTCACATGAGTTGCACGATTTCTGCTAAGACACTGGTATTCACTTATGTACGGGTTCCGAGATCACTTAATGGCACGGCCTATTATCTTGGTAGATGTACTGATTCTGATGATTGGTTATTT
>NW_022982918.1:0-44993 GCF_902652985.1 Pecten maximus
AACAAAAGCAATACATTTTTTTTTAGAAAAGGAATACTTTTTTAAAAACCTTGAAATTTAAACCCCGGGTACGGTCCTGTGGAGGTACCTTGCCTTTAAACACAAATTCCGTTTTACATTTGGGTATTCGTTTCGAGTACAACCGTAAAACAGAATGGCCGATATGGACCATTTTTATTTTTACGATTGCAGTGTTTTCGCTTTTTTTGTAAGTTCTGGAAAAAATTCTCAAATTTCACATGTAGGTTTTTTTCAGATTTAAATTTTTGAGTCTTATCGGGAAAATAAATTGCCGGGACGGCAATCATGGGTTTTTAAAATTTCAGGGTTCTTTTTTTCCCTTTAAATTTCTCAATTTGAAAGGGGTTTTCCCCCATTATCACTTATTAGGATCAAAGGAAAAGAAAAAAGTATAACTCTTTTTTCAATTTTTACCTTTGGGGTTGAGAAACTATATTATATCTTCATGAAGACGTTTTCTAGATTTATAATTTTAAAAACATAAAAAAAAAATTTTGGGTTCATACTCTTCCCTAAAAAAAACCGGGGTTTCCCTCATCTTAGGTTATTTTCAACTATTATTTTTCATTAAAAATTAATGATATTTTAAAATTGACATCTATATATTCTCACCAGGTCTTCGCCAAACATGAAAACCGATGCAGGTAGTATTCACTATTTACTACACTTGGTTACATTTTAAAGTTCAAATTTAAAGGGGATATCTGAATTTTTCATCATAGGAACTTCTTGGGGTTTTTTTAAAAGGACAGTGATTTATTAAAATATAAAAAAAAACAAGCATTGCAGGCAATGAGCCAAAAGCTTCGCCCCCAAATTTGTATTATTTTTATAAAACATTTTTTACTTTTTTTTTTTTATCGTTTAAAATAAAAAACCATGTGTCTTTTTGAAATGGGTCTCATTGTAGTTGGTAAACCCCCTCATTCAACAAAATACGTAGGATCTTTTCCTAAGGCGCCTATACAAAAATCGTTTACATTAGCGAGCGATCCAATAACACAACTTGAATAGCGAAGCACCCAAGCGGGAGTAGCGAAGCTAACCCAAATTATAAGAATGAAATTTGTTTCATGTCTTTCCCGTAAAAAAACCCTTTTTCAGAAAAAAAACCATCACATTCATCAAAAAAAAACACTCCATTCCTGGGCTCCAGCTAGCGACCTTCGATTTATCAACAAAAGTCTCATTGGATGCTTTGCCCCAAATCTGATTAGTTAACGTTAAAGATGTTAAGGAAATCTCCTGGGGCAAACCCATATAGGGCGCATCGATCTTTCGAAGACGACCTCGGATTTCGGGATCCGCATTTGCCCCTTTGACGGAAACGAAAAAGATGTTCCGTTTTGAATATGAGAGAGAAGCACTCAAAATTTCATTATGCCTAATTATGATTTTTCCAAAAATTTACTTACGTCATAGCAAACAAATATTGGAATTCGGATTTGTTTTTAAAAGTAAAAACGATCTTAATTTATTTATTTTGCAATTATTGTACCTCCTTCTTCATCAATTTATAGAACAATTTTTTTTTTGACCAGACCAATGCCCTATTAAAGACTGAGTGGGTGATTATGTTTAAAAATGATTGATGTAAGATAGAGCACAGTGACCGGTTTTTTTTCTCTCCACGCCCCTTTTCCTGCTTTAGCTTGCGTGAAACCCACGTTAAAAAGCGTTTTTTTAAAAAGGGGTATCAATTTTTTGGGTTTTTCGTGGTATAAAACGTGAAAACAATTGTGGAAGGATTCACCTGTAGCATCATCCCTCAACAAAAGCTGTCGTAGGGGCCGGTCAGATGCGTCCCCGTGGCTGTTTTTGGGAGACTTGAGTCATAAAAAAATTCTGAAAGCTTAAAAACTTATCAAAAAAGTGTACATATATTTTTCGAGTCAATTGGTTTAACCCAAGGGCCCATACAAAAAACATGAAAATAAAATGTTTACATTGCCCAAATACTACCCCTCCCCCCCCCCCCCACCAACCCCCCCCAACCCCACCTTAAACCCCAACCCAACCCCAACACCACCCCAACCCAACACCCCACCATCACCACCACCCCCAAAAATTTCAAAACAAAAAGTAACTTTAACCGTTTCTCTTTTATCTATTCCAATATATCAAGGTTGTGTTAGGTCGTCCATTCGGAAAAAACTCATGATGTAATTAACTTATAAAGAACATTAGGGAACAAAAAAAGATCAGATGTCGCCTTTTTTTATTAAAAAAAACATTTCTCTACTTTCATTCGACTCCTCTTTTTCCCCGGTTTTCCTTCCCAGATCTTCTGATTTTAATTTGCCCTTTTATATATCTTGCTATATAATAGCCATTCAACTCGTCCTCGGCTCCGATGCCGGAAGATCATCAAAGAATCTTCGACGACCCGTAGTTCAGAACTCTCTGCATGACAGCACATTGTTAAATTAAATATGCATTAATACGAATACCTTTGTCATAAAATTAAAAATAATGTTGACATGGAAATAAACCTTAAGATTTTAGCAAAATTAATTATTCAACTCACAAATGTGCAATGTTACCAAGCATCCGTTTGGTAATGACTTTGTGTGTTATACAGGGTACTAACTTACAATATCTGGAGTTGTTATCAGTCACGACTTAAGTTATACCGGTACGATCTTATAGTATCTGGAGTGTTATCAGTCACGGCTGATGTTATACGGGTACTATCTCGCAATATCTGGAGTAGTTGTTATCAGTCACAACTGTTGTTATACAGGTACTAACTTACACTATCTGGAGTTGTTATCTGTCACGGCTGTTGTTATACAGGTACTAACTTACAATATCTTGAGTGTTATCAGTCACGACTTAAGTTATACCGGTACGATCTTTATAGTAACTTGAGTTGTTATCAGTCACGGCTGATGTAATACGGGTACTATCTCGCAATATCTGGAGTTGTTATCAGTCACGGCTGATGTAATACGGGTACTAACTCGCAATATCTGGAGTTGTTATCAGTCACGGCTGATGTAATACGGGTACTAACTCGCAATATCTGGAGTTGTTATCAGTCACGACTGATGTAATACAGGTACTAACTTACAATGTCTGGAGTTGTTATCAGTCACGCCTGATGTTATACAGGTACTATCTTACATTATCTGGAGTTGTTATCAGTCACGATTATTGTTATACAGGTACTATCGTATAATATCATGGAGTTGTTATCAGTCACGCCTGATGTTATACAAGTACTAACTTACAATATCTTGAGTTGTTATCAGTCACGACTGATGTAATACAGGTACTAACTTACAATGTCTGGAGTTGTTATCAGTCACGCATGATGTTATACAGGTACTATCTTACAATATCTGGAGTTGCTATCAGTCACAACTGATATTATACAGGTACCAACTTACAATATCTGGAGTTGTTATCAGTCACGGTTATTGTTATACAGGTACTATCGTATAATATCATGGAGTTGTTATCAGTCACGGTTATTATTATACAGGCACTATCTTACAATATCTGGAGTTGTCATCAGTCACGCCTGATGTTATACAGGTACTAACTTACAATATCTGGAGTTGTTATCAGTCACGCCTGATGTAATACAGGTACTATCTTACAATATCTGGAGTTGTTATCAGTCACGCCTGATGTTATACAGGTACTATCTTACAATATCTATAAGAACATCAAATGTCGAATATCATCTTCTTTTTTTGAGGATAACAGCAGAAAGTATTTATTGTCTATAAAAGTTGATAAGGCCATTTTAATGTCTCGGCTTTGTTTGTAAATTATTGTCAGAGAAAAAAACACGTGTTCAAAAGAGGTTAATTAGTGGTTTTGTTTTAGTCAATCTTTAATTTTAATCTGCCTTCACATGTACATATATATCAGGACATTTTAGCTTTATTTTTAGTGTAACTTTCAAGTTAAGCATTTTACCTGGTTTCATACAATGCATTGCAAATTTTGTCTGCTACTATGTCTTCTACGTGTGAAAATTTAGGTTAACTTCAAGGTCTGCTGATTTTGTATCGTATGAAACGATAAATCACGAGAGTTAGATTACGAACACTTTCGCTCACTATCAGACAGAACATGTGTGGATTTATTTAAATATCTAACTCATGGAATGGTGTTAACATGGAGATATATGAGTTTCTAAACGGTTATTGTGCTTGAAAGACATGTGTTAAGATCAAGGTAATTGAGAATACGTTTTTATTGAGACATAAGGCTAAATCATCTGATTAAATAATCAGGAAGTATTTAGATATCAGGATAAATAAATCAACATTCTCCCCAGTAAAACATTCTATGTATATATCAGTTATATTCATCATTAACGTCAGCCTTAATATGGCTTATCATCATGCAATCCGCTTTCTATACCCAAGTATCAACCTTCCTCCCTAATATTAAACAATGATCCTCCTTATTCGGGACCAAACAACCAATATGTTTGCCATTTACTTTGGTGTTAATAATTTGGAGTATATCATTGACATTAATGAATTCAATTTGGCCATAGTGATTGATAACAAACGTTTCGGTTTTCATATAGTATATAATCAAACAAAATGTTGGGTTCTTCAGCTAGACTTTTTCCATGGTAACCATTTTGAGATCGGGTCAATTCCACTGTAACAATTCTTTTTAAAACATCTGAAATGTTCATTTATTTATACTGAAACGAAAAAGAAACGCAACTTCAAATTGTAGGTTTAATAAAATAATACTTGTGAGCATTATGTTTAAATTTCATATGTAATAGTTAATATTGAATATTGATGTAACATCCTTTAAATGTTTAGAGATTTTTAAGAACAGGTCACTTTGCTAGAAGGTCATGATTGGTAGTACCCTACGTGAATCCAAGTTGAAATGGCAGCAGTTTTGAAACCGTGCCCTAATATCGTGTGTGTCCTCCTCGAACAGTTATCACATCTCTAATTCTTTGTTGTATTGAGTTCATCAGGGCATTGACTTTCCGTATTGGAATATTATTCCATTCTTGGACGAGTGCATTTGCTAACTGAGGGAGGGTATTTGGGGGGGTTACGGCGATTTCGAATTCTTCTGTCTAATTCATCCCACAAATGCTCGATTGGGGACAGGTCGGGGCTATATGGAGGGCCAATCTATAGGAACAATGTTCTGTGTCGCAAGAAAGTCTCTACAGACTCTTGCAACGTGTGGTCTCGCGTTATCTTGCTGAAAGGTTAGATGATGCTGCCTAACAAACGGCACAACATGGGGCCTAAGGATCTCATCCGATAGCGTACGGCCGTTAAATTCCCATTGACTATCACCAAAGGCGTCTTCAAACCATGGGAGATTCCCGCCCAAACCATAACTGATCCACCCCCAAATCGGTCGTGTCCAAAACACAGGCGTCAGCAAAACGTTCGCCTCGACGCCGGTACACACGTTGACGGCCATCTGCTCGAAATAACGTGAATCGAGATTCATCGGTGAAGAGCATAGACCTCCAACGTCTCATAGGAAAACGTCTGGGCATATGTGCCGTTGCCCATTGCATACGACGTGCTCGACGTTGCGGTGTTAGTGGTAAACCAACGTACTGTCGCCTTGCACGCAAATTAGCCTCACGCAGTCTGTTGATCACTGTTTGGGGATGAATTCGACGGTTATGATTACCAATCGTATTCCTTGCCGTTTCAGCGGCCGTTAATCTCCTCTTACGCAGGTGTGCCAACCTAAGAACCCGGTCTTGACGTCGCGACGTTACGCGTGGACGTCCTGATCTCGGCTGGTCATCGACTCTTCCTGTTGCGTTAAGACGTGAAACTAATCGACTAATAGTCGATTTGTGAACTCTGAATTGTCGAGCTACGTGAAGTTGCGTGTTCCCTGCCAGAAGCATCGCTATAGCACGTCCTCTATCAACCTTTGATAACCATGGCATAATTGTAAAAGGAATTATTGTTTGCAAAAGTATTGGCGATGATGTGGCTCAATGTTAGTGATGAATTGATACTGGTTTGAATGAAAAAAGAACGCATATGTTTGTACAGGCACGGTTTTGATGTTTTTACCGCGCCGGAAGTGCATAGGTCTCTAGTCCACACTTGGGTGATTTTGAAGATTGGTATGGGTGTTAGGCAGGGTGCATGTTTATTTCCGCGATTTTATACAGATATGTATATTCAATGCAAAATTAATCACAATTTTCCATGTTGCGTTTCTTTTTCGTTTCAGTATATTATTATGACCTGAACTTAACTCTAACTTAACATATTCATATCAACATTATCTATCAATAGCTACCTATCAGGCTAGATATATATTTTGGAACTTCGTGATATACTGGCCAATCAGTAGCTGATGCACATTTTATTCCTGACTCAACTTTCTATATACAGGGGGAGTTTCGAAAGTCTTTTTTTTTTCATTTGGTTGGTTGTTTCCTTATAATATTGTTAAACATTGACCCGCCTTCCTATTGTTAAACACAGACTTTCGCACACCTATGTCAAAGTGTTAAACAAAGAGAAGCCGAATCGACTACAGTACATCATTCCATCTTGTAAACTTCGTTGATTCTATCTTATTTTTACCATCTCGTCACACTCTCTTCGACCTTTTTGTCCAAAAGGATCATGATAGAACATCATAAATAAGTCGGTTGAGTTTATTACCATCTCAGAGAGTAGATATGGAAGTGCTTGTGTGATAAACATTTGTTGTTTGTCTGATGAAGGTAGAAGTGTTTTCAAACTCTTAATATGTACTCTTACAATATCTAGAGTTGTTATCAGTCACGCCTGATGGTATACGGGTACTATCTTAACATATCTGGAGTTGTTATCAGTCATGACTTATGTTATACAGTTACTATCTTACAATATCTGGAAATTACATCAAATTTCAAATATTATCATCTTTTTTTGACGATAACAACAGAAATTATTCATTTTCTATAAAAGTTAATAATGTCATTTTAATGTCCGGAGTATATTTATCAATTACAGTCAGAGAATAAAACACGGGCTTTAGATAGTGTGGAAAGACAGAGACAACACGTCCCACTCACCAACAGTACATGGTCTTCAGATAATGTGGAAAGACAGAGACAACACGTCCCACTCACCAACAGTACGTGGGCTTCAGATACTGTGGAAAGACATTGTACTGTACTGTTGGTGAGTGGGACGTGTTAGTCAATCTGTAAGTAACCAACACGGAATCTAGACACACCTTCAGGAACCAGACATACCTCACGTAACTCTGATATGCCTTACATAATCCAGACGGAGACCAGACATAAACTAAGGAACCCGGACAGGCTTCACGAACCCAGACATATTTACGAACGCGAAAAGAACTCACGGAGTCAAGGCAGACCTCTCGGAACCCAGCGGAACTAACACATACTTAACGTAACCCCGACATAGTTAACAGAATCCAGACGAAAACCTAATCTACATCACAGAACCGGGACGGAACACATACATACTTTACGGAACCTAGAAAGACAACACGGACCCCCAACATCCCTCTCAGAGCCCCGATTGACCTCTGATAACCCTGATATTCCTTATGTAACTCAGACATACCTCAAGGAATCCAGACGGACATTATTCATGGAACAAAGACGTATCTCATGTAACCCGGTATACGTAACGAAACCTAGATAAACCGAATGGAACCCAGACAAACTTCACGGAACCCAGAGAGACATACCTCAATGTTACCCAGATTGAGCCCAAACATACCTCACGAAACCCAGACAGACATCACGGAACCCAGGCATGTAACCTAAAATCTCGAAATTAGGTCATTCTTGAAAGTAAGCCTTGAACTTATCGCAGACACATATCTTAAATATTCCATCTATGAAAAAAATATACCGTACTTGAAAATAAGCCTTGGATTCCTTGCAGTGAAACATATCTCGAAAATAAGCCAACTTTATCTGTCATGTTGTCACCTGTCATAACCCTTTGCTTTTTATATATATAAATAACCCCATTTGCTGACCATACATATATATATAACCAAAACGTATGTGTACTTAATTATCGGCCGGCTGAAACCGGGCGATATATTTGTGGTTGGTTTAAAGTTTGCATATGAGGAAAGGGAGCAGTTTGTTATGTATGTTGATATATGCATTCTTTTCACGAATATGAATTTAACCATTTATATTTTTGCTGGTGTTTAAAAAACAATTGTGTATCTGAGGTAAAATCGTGAATTTAATATAGTTATGGCGAGGTGAGATTGTCATTATGTTTCATTTCTAAACAAGATATCTTCATATATCCGATACTGGTCATTTATAATATAGGTATATTTGTTTTCAAAGCATTTTATTTTCAAGTTTATTACTTCACATGCTATTTTGTATTTTCACGGTCATGCATGATTATCATTATATTACTGACTACAATATCTCCATATATGCAATACAAGTAATGCATAATATTGGTATATTTGTTTTAAAGTTTTTTTTTATTACAATTAATCTGTTTCTTTGTCTTTAAATGATTCCAATATAGTCTCCATTACCTTTTCTTGTATTTGTTATTCATAGAATCCAGACATGCATTCCACTATACGGTATGATATTTTCGTTCGGGTAGGAAAAATCTCCCGTGTGAATTGTTGGTTCTTAAATCTTTCCGACCGATTTGATGCTTTAGCATCAAGGTTTTCTTGTTAATTTTTGTTTTTGCTTTAAATAACTGATCGAAACAAAATTAAATATATATGTATTCAAACTTAATCAGGTGAAGCATTTGTTACTATATTGTTGTTCAGCAAATAGGAAAATTACACAAACAAGTTATCTAAAAAAAACACATGCAATTATTTCTTTAAAAAATAATTCCACGAAAGCTGATGGATTTTCCAACCCTACCCTTCATTCAATGAAATCCGAGAACAGTGTCTTTATCTCATTTATACTGTAACATCCTGGTACACAGTCTATGTAATATCTGACCCGTCAGGCATGACGGAGGTACCACACGATTTGGAATTTTTTTACTGGTGTTTTGCTTGAATTTGTTTCAGACTGGTAGTATCCCACGCTTCATTGTGTAGGTGTTTTATCTGCATGTATACCTGGTACTTGTATACATTACATGTATACAGAACAACTATGGACATTTCAGATAATTTGGGTAATTGTCTACACCAACCTTTATTCATCGATGGCATTGCCCTCTAGGTTTGCTCACCTGTTGATTATTCAAGTGTGCCGAGTACTTGACAACTGCTGGCGATATTTCATTTTCCTGTTTACGTAACTATATATATATATACCTGGTATCCCTACGTTATAGATGAAAAGTGACCACCCTATATCACTGATATAATCCAAATGGTAATCAGATGTCACGACGACAGGTCATATTTTAGTATGATAACACTAATGTTTCTACATGCATGGCTGTGTCTATGAACATCACATGGTGATCACGTAAGTGTTTTGCTCAGGGTTAGTTGTGCGCTTGAAATATCGAACATCTGTTTATTAGTAATGAATTGAGTTATTTTTTGACCTGTAGATCTAGTCCAGTTCTTCATGAAGAAAGGGGTTAATGTTCTGAGTAATTAAGAATAGTACTGACGATTTCCTTAATTATTAACGGCGAATGTAATTCATCAAAAAAAAAATTCACCGATTAAAAGTTTCGAAATTAAGTCGGTCTTGTAAATAAGCTAACTTGCCCTATGGGATAAATGACCTTAAAGATAAGACGCCTTAATAATAGGCCTGCTTTGAGAATAAGCTTGAGATTCATTAACATAAAAGTAAACAAGCCGGGGCCTATAATCGGGATTTGAGGGTATCACGGAACCAAGAAATACCCCCTGGAACCCGTATATAACTCACGGAACCCAAATAAACCTCATAGAATCCAGACATACCCCACAGAATCCTAGTGTACCTCACGGAACCAAAATATACCACATATAATCCAGATATACCTCACGGAACCAGGACATACCTCATAGAACCTAGACATACATCACGGAACCAACACAGACCTTACGGAACCCAGGAAAACCTCCTTAAATTAAGACATACCTCAAGTAACTCAGACATACCTCACGGAACCAAGACATACCTCAAGGAACCCAGACCTACTTCACGGAACCAAGACATACCTCACGGAACAAAGACAAACCTTACGGAACCCAGACATTCCTCATGAAACCGGGACATACCTCAGTGAACCCAGACATAACTCAAGGAACCATCACAGACCTCACGAAACCTAGATACATGAAATGTACATCTCAGGAACCCAGACATACCTTACGTAACTTTGATATACCTCACGACAGATGACATAACGCGCGTAACTGTGATCGGCATGCATTACATAATCCAGACAGAGACCAGACAGACCTCAAGGAAACCAGTCGGATACCACACGGAACCCCGGCGGACCTCACAGAACCCAAATGGAACCCAGGTATACATCACGAACCCCAGACGGAACCGAAACATACCTCACGAACCAAGGCAGACCTAATGGAAGGAATCCACACGGAACCTAGACACACCACAGGAACCCAGACATCACGTAACCATGATCGACATGCTTACAAAATCCGGACGGACACCAGACATGCTTCACGGAGTCCAGGAAGACCTCACTAAACCCAATGGAACGCTGATATATCTCACGGAAGACAACAAAGTCATGCTACGTGTTATCTAATTTCTCAACACAGTGCCATCTTTGATTGTGTACCTAGTGTATATCACAGAACAGTATCCAGTTAGAAATAACTGCAAGATAGAACGTGTATAGTTAGTTTGCAACTAAACATTTTGTTACTTTGATTTATTGACGTATATTTTATAACTTTATTGAGAACACAAGGCAATACATGTTTTAGTAGTGGTGTCCTCGAAAGGCAAAACCACTGGCAAATTTATACATTGTACTACACTTAAACTACACGTGTACGTGTCCTGTGGAGGTACACTTGCCTTTAACACAATACACTTCCGTTTTACATTTGAGGATATTCGTTTCGAGGTACAATCTGTAAAACAGAATGGCCGATATGCGACCATCTTTGATATTTACGATTGACGAGTGTTTTCGCTTTTTCTTGTGAAGTTCTGGAAGGAATTTCTCAAATTTCACATGTAGGTTTTCTTCAGACTATTCAATTTTGAGTCTTATCGGGAAAATAAAATTGCCGACGGACGGCAATCATGGGTTTTTACAATTCAGGTTCTTTTATTTCCTTAGATATTTCTCATATTTCTGATAGAGGTTTCCCAGTTATCACATTATTAGGAGATCAAGAGGTAAAGAGAAAAGTATAGATCTCTTGTTTTCAATTTACCTTCGGGTTGAGATACATATATTATATCTTCATGATAGACAGTGTTTCTAGATTCTATATATCTTTAACATAAATACAAATGTTGGTTCATACTCTTCCCTATTAAACCGTGGGGTTTCCGTCATCTTAGGTTATTTTCAACTATTTACTTTTACATTAATAATTAATGTATATTTTACAAAATTGACATGCTATAATATTCGTCACCAGGTCTATCGCCTAGACATGTAAACCGCATGCACGGTAGTATTGCACTATTTACGTACACATTGGTTACATGTTAAAGTTCAACAGTATAATGGATTAGTCTGAATATTATTCATCATAAGAACTATCTGTGCGGTTTTAAGGACAGTGATTATATTAAAATATAAAGAAAAACATAGTCATTGTACAGGCGAATGAGCACGAAACGCTTAGCGACCCAATTTGTATTATTTTACTAAAGACTATGTTTTACTTGTTTTTTTTATCGCTTAATGAAAAACCATGTGTCATTTTGAAATTGGGTCTCATTGTAGTTGGTGACTACCTCATTCAACAAAATACGGTAGGATCATTTCACATAAGGCGCGCTGATACAATAATCGTTTTACATTAGCTGAGTCGATACAATAATCACAACTTTGAATAGCGAGACGCAGCCCAAGCGGAGAGTAGCGAAGCTAAGGCCAATTGATAAGAATGTAATTGCTTCATGTCTTTCGCCGTAAACAAACCCTTTCTTCAGAATAAAAACCATCACATGTCATACAAAATAAAATCACGTCCATTCCTGGGCTCCAGCTAGCGACCTTCAGATTTATCAACAAATACGTCATCACTTGGATGCATTTGCACCAATCTGATCTAGTTAATCGTTAAAGATGTTCAATGTAATATCTCCTGTGGCGAGACCATATAGGGCGCTATCTGATCTTTCGATAGACAGTACCTCGGATTTCGGGATCCGCGATTCTGACCCTTGACGGAAAAGAAATAGATGTTCCGATTGAGATATGAGAGTAGAAGCACGTCATAATTCATTATCGCTAATTATTGATTATTTCCAGAACATGTACTTACGATCAATAGCAAACAAATATATGGAAATCTACGGATTTGTATTTGAAGTGAAACGATCTTTAATTATTTATGTTAGCATATTATTGCTACCTTCCTTCTTCATCAATTTATAGTAACTATAGTTTTGTTGTTGACCAGACCAATGCGCCTATTTAAAGACTGAGTAGGTGATTATGTGTAGAGAATGATTTGAATGTAAGATAGAGCACAGTGACCGGTTTTCTCTCCACGACCTTCCTGCTTTAGCATTGCGTGATAACCCACGTTAACAAGCGTGTTTTAAAAAGAGGTATCATATTTGTTGGTTTCGTGTCGTATGAACGTGAAAACAATTGTAGATGATTCAGCCTGTACGCATCATCCCTCTAACAAAAGGCAGCTGTCTGTATGTGGCCGAGTCAAGAATGCTGTCTCCGATGGCCTGTTTTTAGGAGACATTTGAGATCATAAGAAAAATTCCTGAAAAGCTTGAAACTTATCAAAAAATCGTGTACATATATATGTTCGAGTCAATGTGTGATTAACCAATGGCCAGTACAGAAAACTATGTAATACAATGATTCTACATTGCCCTGAATACTACCCCTCCCCCAGCCCCCCACCAACCATACCCAACCCACACCTTCAACCCCACCCATACCCACACCACCCCAACCCAACATCACCACCATCATCCACCACCTCCAAAAATTTCAAAAACAAACGTAACTTTAACCGTTTCTCTATATCTATTCCAATATATCGAAGGTTGTGTTAGTGTCGTCCATGTCAGGAAAAAACTCATGATGTATATTAACATGTATATAAGATACATTAGCGGAACAAAAATAGATCAGATGTCGCCATTTTGATATTAAAATAAAACATTTCTCGTACTTTCATTTCTGACTCCTCTTTACTCCCGTGTTTTCTTCTAGATCTGTCTGATTAGAATTTGCCCTTTTATATATCTTGCTATATAATAGCCATTCAACTCGTCCTCGGCTCCGATGCCGGAAGATCATCAAAGAATCTTCGACGACCCGTAGTTCAGAACTCTCTGCATGACAGCACATTGTTAAATTAAATATGCATGAATACGAATTACCTTTGTCATAAAAATTAAAAATAATGTTGACATGGATAATAAACCTTAAGATTTTAGCAAAATTAATTATTCAACTCACAATGTGCAATGTTACCAAGCATCCGTTTGGTAATGACTTTGTTGTTATACAGGTACTAACTTACAATATCTGGAGTTGTTATCAGTCACGACTTAAGTTATACCGGTACGATCTTATAGTATCTGGAGTTGTTATCAGTCACGGCTGATGTTATACGGGTACTATCTCGCAATATCTGGAGTTGTTATCAGTCACAACTGTTGTTATACAGGTACTAACTTACACTATCTGGAGTTGTTATCTGTCACGGCTGTTGTTATACAGGTACTAACTTACAATATCTTGAGTTGTTATCAGTCACGACTTAAGTTATACCGGTACGATCTTATAGTATCTGGAGTTGTTATCAGTCACGGCTGATGTAATACGGGTACTATCTCGCAATATCTGGAGTTGTTATCAGTCACGGCTGATGTAATACGGGTACTAACTCGCAATATCTGGAGTTGTTATCAGTCACGGCTGATGTAATACGGGTACTAACTCGCAATATCTGGAGTTGTTATCAGTCACGACTGATGTAATACAGGTACTAACTTACAATGTCTGGAGTTGTTATCAGTCACGCCTGATGTTATACAGGTACTATCTTACATTATCTGGAGTTGTTATCAGTCACGATTATTGTTATACAGGTACTATCGTATAATATCATGGAGTTGTTATCAGTCACGCCTGATGTTATACAAGTACTAACTTACAATATCTTGAGTTGTTATCAGTCACGACTGATGTAATACAGGTACTAACTTACAATGTCTGGAGTTGTTATCAGTCACGCATGATGTTGTACAGGTACTATCTTACAATATCTGGAGTTGCTATCAGTCACAACTGATATTATACAGGTACCAACTTACAATATCTGGAGTTGTTATCAGTCACGGTTATTGTTATACAGGTACTATCGTATGATATCATGGAGTTGTTATCAGTCACGGTTATTATTATACAGGCACTATCTTACAATATCTAGAGTTGTCATCAGTAACGCCTGATGTTATACAGGTACTAACTTACAATATCTGGAGTTGTTATCAGTCACGCCTGATGTAATAAAGGTACTATCTTACAATATCTGGAGTTGTTATCAGTCACGCCTGATGTTATACAGGTACTATATTACAATATCTATAAAGAACATCAAATGTCGAATATCATCTTCTTTTTTTGAGGATAACAGCAGAAAGTATTTATTGTCTATAAAAGTTGATAAGGCCATTTTAATGTCTCGGCTTTGTTTGTAAATTATTGTCAGAGAAAAAAAACACGTGTTCAAAAGAGGTTAATTAGTGGTTTTGTTTTAGTCAATCTTTAATTTTAATCTGCCTTCACATGTACATATATATCAGGACATTTTAGCTTTATTTTTAGTGTAACTTTCAAGTTAAGCATTTTACCTGGTTTCATACAATGCATTGCAAATTTCGTCTGCTACTATGTCTTCTACGTGTGAAAATTTAGGTTAACTTCAAGGTCTGCTGATTTTTGTTATCGTATCAAACGATAAGTCACGAGATTTAGATTACGAACACTTCCGCCCACTATCAGACAGAACATGTGTGGATTTATTTAAATATCTAACTCATGGAATTGTGTTAAAATGAGGATATATGAGTTTTTAACGGTTATTGTGCTTGAAAGACATGGCGTTAAGATCAAGGTAAGTGAGAATACGTTTTTATTGAGACATAAGGCTAAATCATCTGATTAAATAATCAGGAAGTATTTAGATATCAGGATAAATAAATCAACATTCTCCCCAGTAAAACATTCTATGTATATATCAGTTATATTCATCATTAACGTCAGCCTTAATATGGCTTATCATCATGCAATCCGCTATTCTATACCCAAGTATCAACCTTCCTCCCTAATATTAAACAATGATCCTCCTTATTCGGGACCAAACAACCAATATGTTTGCCATTTACTTTGGTGTTAATAATTTGGAGTATATCATTGACATTAATGAATTCAATTTGGCCATAGTGATTGATAACAAACGTTTCGGTTCTCATATAGTATATAATCAAACAAAATGTTGGGTTCTTCAGCTTAGACTTTTTCCATGGTAACCATTTTGAGATCGGGTCAATTCCACTGTAACAATTCTTTTTAAAACATCTGAAATGTTCATTTATTTATACTGAAACGAAAAAGAAACGCAACTTCAAATTGTAGGTTTAATAAAATAATACTTGTGAGCATTATGTTTAAATTTCATATGTAATAGTTAATATTGAATATTGATGTAACATCCTTTAAATGTTTAGAGATTTTTAAGAACAGGTCACTTTGCTAGAAGGTCATGATTGGTAGTACCCTACGTGAATCCAAGTTGAAATGGCAGCAGTTTTGAAACCGTGCCCTAATATCGTGTGTGTCCTCCTCGAACAGTTATCACATCTCTAATTCTTTGTTGTATTGAGTTCATCAGGGCATTGACTTTCCGTATTGGAATATTATTCCATTCTTGGACGAGTGCATTTGCTAACTGAGGGAGGGTATTTGGGGGGGGTTACGGCGATTTCGAATTCTTCTGTCTAATTCATCCCACAAATGCTCGATTGGGGACAGGTCGGGGCTATATGGAGGCCAATCTATAGGAACAATGTTCTGTGTCGCAAGAAAGTATCTACAGACTCTTGCAACGTGTGGTCTCGCGTTATCTTGCTGAAAGGTTAGATGATGCTGCCTAACAAACGGCACAACATGGGGCCTAAGGATCTCATCCCGATAGCGTACGGCCGTTAAATTCCCATTGACTATCACCAAAGGCGTCTTCAAACCATGGGAGATTCCCGCCCAAACCATAACTGATCCACCCCCAAATCGGTCGTGTTCCAAAACACAGGCGTCAGCAAAACGTTCGCCTCGACGCCGGTACACACGTTGACGGCCATCTGCTCGAAATAACGTGAATCGAGATTCATCGGTGAAGAGCATAGACCTCCAACGTCTCATAGGAAAACGTCTGGGCATATGTGCCGTTGCCCATTGCATACGACGTGCTCGACGTTGCGGTGTTAGTGGTAAACCAACGTACTGTCGCCTTGCACGCAAATTAGCCTCACGCAGTCTGTTGATCACTGTTTGGGGATGAATTCGACGGTTATGATTACCAATCGTATTCCTTGCCGTTTCAGCGGCCGTTAATCTCCTCTTACGCAGGTGTGCCAACCTAAGAACCCGGTCTTGACGTCGCGACGTTACGCGTGGACGTCCTGATCTCGGCTGGTCATCGACTCTTCCTGTTGCGTTAAGACGTGAAACTAATCGACTAATAGTCGATTTGTGAACTCTGAATTGTCGAGCTACGTGAAGTTGCGTGTTCCCTGCCAGAAGCATCGCTATAGCACGTCCTCTATCAACCTTTGATAACCATGGCATAATTGTAAAAGGAATTATTGTTTGCAAAAGTATTGGCGATGATGTGGCTCAATGTTAGTGATGAATTGATACTGGTTTGAATGAAAAAAGAACGCATATGTTTGTACAGGCACGGTTTTTGATGTTTTTACCGCGCCGGAAGTGCATAGGTCTCTAGTCACACTTGGGTGATTTTGAAGATTGGTATGGGTGTTAGGCAGGGTGCATGTTTATTTCCGCGATTTTTATACAGATATGTATATTCAATGCAAAATTAATCACAATTTTCCATGTTGCGTTTCTTTTTCGTTTCAGTATATTATTATGACCTGAACTTAACTCTAACTTAACATATTCATATCAACATTATCTATGAATAGCTACCTATCAGGCTAGATATCTATTTTGGAACTTCATGATATACTGGCCAATCAGTAGCTGCTGCACATTTTATTCCTGACTCAACTTTCTATATACAGGGGGAGTTTCGAAAGTCCTTTTTTTTCATTTGGTTGGTTGTTTCCTTATAATATTGTTAAACATTGACCCGCCTTCCTATTGTTAAACACAGACTCTCACACACCTATGTCAAAGTGTTAAACAAAGAGAAGCCGAATCGACTACAGTACATCATTCCATCTTGTAAACTTCGTTGATTCTATCTTATTTTTACCATCTCGTCACACTGTCTTCGACCTTTTTGTCAAAAGGATCATCATAAATAAGTCGGTTGAGTTTGTTATCATCTCAGAGAGTAGATATGGCAGTGCTTGTATGATTAACATTTGTTGTTTTGTCTGATGAAGGTAGAAGTGTATTCACACTCTTAATATATACTCTTACAATATCTGGAGTTGTTATCAGTCACGCCTGATGTTATACGGGTACTATCTTACACTATCTAGAGTTGTTATCAGTCACGCCTGAAGTAATACAAGTGCTATCTTAAAATATCTGGAGTTGTTATCAGTCACGCCTGATGTAATACAGGTACTATCTTACACTATCTGGAGTTGTTATCAGGCACGGCTGTTGTTATACAGGTACTAACTTACAATATCTGGAAATTACATCAAATTTCAAATATTATCTTCTTCATGTTGACGATAACAACAGAAAGTATTCATTTTCTATAAAAGTTAATAATGTCATTTTAATGTCCAGAGTATATTTATAAATTACAGTCAGAGAATAAAACATGGGCTTTAGATAGTGTGGAAAGACAGAGACAACACGTCCCACTCACCAACAGTACATGGTCTTCAGATAATGTGGAAAGACAGAGACAACACGTCCCACTCACCAACAGTACGTGGGCTTCAGATACTGTGGAAAGACATTGTACTGTACTGTTGGTGAGTGGGACGTGTTAGTCAATCTGTAAGTAACCTACACGGAATCTAGACACACTTCAGGAACCAAGACATACCTCACGTAACTCTGATATGCCTTACATAATCCAGACGGAGACCAGACATAAACTAAGGAACCCGGACAGGCTTCACGAACCCAGACATATTTACGAACGCGAAAAGAACTCACGGAGTCAAGGCAGACCTCTCGGAACCAAGGCGGAACTAACACATACTTAACGTAACCCCGACATAGTTAACAGAATCCAGACGAAAACCTAATCTACATCACAGAACCGGGACGGAACACATACATACTTTACGGAACCTAGAAAGACAACACGGACCCCCAACATCCCTCTCAGAGCCCCGATTGACCTCTGATAACCCTGATATTCCTTATGTAACTCAGACATACCTCAAGGAATCCAGACGGACATTATTCATGGAACAAAGACGTATCTCATGTAACCCGGTATACGTAACGAAACCTAGATAAACCGAATGGAACCCAGACAAACTTCACGGAACCCAGAGAGACATACCTCAATGTTACCCAGATTGAGCCCAAACATACCTCACGAAACCCAGACAGACATCACGGAACCCAGGCATGTAACCTAAAATCTCGAAATTAGGTCATTCTTGAAAGTAAGCCTTGAACTTATCGCAGACACATATCTTAAATATTCCATCTATGAAAAAAATATACCGTACTTGAAAATAAGCCTTGGATTCCTTGCAGTGAAACATATCTCGAAAATAAGCCAACTTTATCTGTCATGTTGTCACCTGTCATAACCCTTTGCTTTTTATATATATAAATAACCCCATTTGCTGACCATACATATATATATAACCAAAACGTATGTGTACTTAATTATCGGCCGGCTGAAACCGGGCGATATATTTGTGGTTGGTTTAAAGTTTGCATATGAGGAAAGGGAGCAGTTTGTTATGTATGTTGATATATGCATTCTTTTCACGAATATGAATTTAACCATTTATATTTTTGCTGGTGTTTAAAAAACAATTGTGTATCTGAGGTAAAATCGTGAATTTAATATAGTTATGGCGAGGTGAGATTGTCATTATGTTTCATTTCTAAACAAGATATCTTCATATATCCGATACTAGTCATTTATAATATTGGTATATTTGTTTTGAAGGCATTTTATTTTCAAGTTTAATACTTCACATGCTATTTTGTATTTTGTTTAGCCAAAAGATCATGGCCATGCATGGCTATCATTATATTACTGATTACAACTAATCTTCATATATGCAATACTAGTCATGCATAATATTGGTATATTTGTTTTAAAGTCAAAGCTTTTATTACAATTAATCTCTTTCTTTGTCTTTAAATGATTCCAATATAGTCTTCATTGCCTTTTCTTGATAACAGAGAATTGTATTTGTTATTCAAACATGCATTCCACTTTACGGTAGGATATTTTCGTTCAGGTAGGAAAAATCTCCCGTGTGAATTGTTGGCTTCTTCAATCTTTCTGGCCGATTTGATGCTTTAGCATCAAGGTTTTCTTGTCTATTTTTTTTTTTTGCTTTAAATAACTGATTGAAACAAAATTAAATATATATGTATTCAAACTTAATCAGGTGAAGCATTTGTTACTATATTGTTGCTCAGCAAATAGGAAAATTACACAAACAAGTTATCTAAAAAAAACACATGCAATTATTTCTTTAAAAAATAATTCCACGAAAGCTGATGGATTTTCCAACCCTACCCTTCATTCAATGAAATCCGAGAACAGTGTCTTTATCTCATTTATACTGTAACATCCTGGTACACAGTCTATGTAATATCTGACCCGTCAGGCATGACGGAGGTACCACACGATTTGGATTTTTTTTACTGGTGTTTGGCTTGAATTTGTTTCAGACTGGCAGTATCCCACGCTTCATTGTGTAGGTGTTTTATCTGCATGTATACCTGGTACTTGTATACATTACATGTATACAGAACAACTATGGACATTTCAGATAATTTGGGTAATTGTCTACACCAACCTTTATTCATCGATGGCATTGCCCTCTAGGTTTGCTCACCTGTTGATTATTCAAGTGTGCCGAGTACTTGACAACTGCTGGCGATATTTCATTTTCCTGTTTACGTAACTATATATATATATACCTGGTATCCCTACGTTATAGATGAAAAGTGACCACCCTATATCACTGATATAATCCAAATGGTAATCAGATGTCACGACGACAGGTCATATTTTAGTATGATAACACTAATGTTTCTACATGCATGGCTGTGTCTATGAACATCACATGGTGATCACGTAAGTGTTTTGCTCAGGGTTAGTTGTGCGCTTGAAATATCGAACATCTGTTTATTAGTAATGAATTGAGTTATTTTTTGACCTGTAGATCTAGTCCAGTTCTTCATGAAGAAAGGGGTTAATGTTCTGAGTAATTAAGAATAGTACTGACGATTTCCTTAATTATTAACGGCGAATGTAATTCATCAAAAAAAAATTCACCGATTAAAAGTTTCGAAATTAAGTCGGTCTTGTAAATAAGCTAACTTGCCCTATGGGATAAATGACCTTAAAGATAAGACGCCTTAATAATAGGCCTGCTTTGAGAATAAGCTTGAGATTCATTAACATAAAAGTAAACAAGCCGGGGCCTATAATCGGGATTTGAGGGTATCACGGAACCAAGAAATACCCCCCCCGGAACCCGTATATAACTCACGGAACCCAAATAAACCTCATAGAATCCAGACATACCCCACAGAATCCTAGTGTACCTCACGGAACCAAAATATACCACATATAATCCAGATATACCTCACGGAACCAGGACATACCTCATAGAACCTAGACATACATCACGGAACCAACACAGACCTTACGGAACCCAGGAAAACCTCCTTCAATTAAGACATACCTCAAGTAACTCAGACATACCTCACGGAACCAAGACATACCTCAAGGAACCCAGACCTACTTCACGGAACCAAGACATACCTCACGGAACAAAGACAAACCTTACGGAACCCAGACATTCCTCATGAAACCGGGACATACCTCAGTGAACCCAGACATAACTCAAGGAACCATCACAGACCTCACGAAACCTAGATACATGAAATGTACATCTCAGGAACCCAGACATACCTTACGTAACTTTGATATACCTCACGACAGATGACATAACGCGCGTAACTATGATCGGCATGCATTACATAATCCAGACAGAGACCAGACAGACCTCAAGGAAACCAGTCGGATACCACACGGAACCCCGGCGGACCTCACAGAACCCAAATGGAACCCAGGTATACATCACGAACCCCAGACGGAACCGAAACATACCTCACGAACCAAGGCAGACCTAATGGAAGGAATCCACACGGAACCTAGACACACCACAGGAACCCAGACATCACGTAACCATGATCGACATGCTTACAAAATCCGGACGGACACCAGACATGCTTCACGGAGTCCAGGAAGACCTCACTAAACCCAATGGAACGCTGATATATCTCACGGAAGACAACAAAGTCATGCTACGTGTTATCTAATTTCTCAACACAGTGCCATCTTTGATTGTGTACCTAGTGTATATCACAGAACAGTATCCAGTTAGAAATAACTGCAAGATAGAACGTGTATAGTTAGTTTGCAACTAAACATTTTGTTACTTTGATTTATTGACGTATATTTTATAACTTTATTGAGAACACAAGGCAATACATGTTTTAGTAGTGGTGTCCTCGAAAGGCAAAACCACTGGCAAATTTATACATTGTACTACACTTAAACTACACGTGTACGTGTCCTGTGGAGGTACACTTGCCTTTAACACAATACACTTCCGTTTTACATTTGAGGATATTCGTTTCGAGGTACAATCTGTAAAACAGAATGGCCGATATGCGACCATCTTTGATATTTACGATTGACGAGTGTTTTCGCTTTTTCTTGTGAAGTTCTGGAAGGAATTTCTCAAATTTCACATGTAGGTTTTCTTCAGACTATTCAATTTTGAGTCTTATCGGGAAAATAAAATTGCCGATGGACGGCAATCATGGGTTTTTACAATTCAGGTTTGTTCTTTTATTTCCTTAGATATTTCTCATATTTCTGATAGAGGTTTCCCAGTTATCACATTATTAGGAGATCAAGAGGTAAAGAGAAAAGTATAGATCTCTTGTTTTCAATTTACCTTCGGGTTGAGATACATATATTATATCTTCATGATAGACAGTGTTTCTAGATTCTATATATCTTTAACATAAATACAAATGTTGGTTCATACTCTTCCCTATTAAACCGTGGGGTTTCCGTCATCTTAGGTTATTTTCAACTATTTACTTTTACTTTAATAATTAATGTATATTTTACAAAATTGACATGCTATAATATTCGTCACCAGGTCTATCGCCTAGACATGTAAACCGCATGCACGGTAGTATTGCACTATTTACGTACACATTGGTTACATGTTAAAGTTCAACAGTATAATGGATTAGTCTGAATATTATTCATCATAAGAACTATCTGTGCGGTTTTAAGGACAGTGATTATATTAAAATATAAAGAAAAACATAGTCATTGTACAGGCGAATGAGCACGAAACGCTTAGCGACCCAATTTGTATTATTTTACTTAAGACTATGTTTTACTTGTTTTTTTTATCGCTTAATGAAAAACCATGTGTCATTTTGAAATTGGGTCTCATTGTAGTTGGTGACTACCTCATTCAACAAAATACGGTAGGATCATTTCACATAAGGCGCGCTGATACAATAATCGTTTTACATTAGCTGAGTCGATACAATAATCACAACTTTGAATAGCGAGACGCAGCCCAAGCGGAGAGTAGCGAAGCTAAGGCCAATTGATAAGAATGTAATTGCTTCATGTCTTTCGCCGTAAACAAACCCTTTCTTCAGAATAAAAACCATCACATGTCATACAAAATAAAATCACGTCCATTCCTGGGCTCCAGCTAGCGACCTTCAGATTTATCAACAAATACGTCATCACTTGGATGCATTTGCACCAATCTGATCTAGTTAATCGTTAAAGATGTTCAAGGTAATATCTCCTGTGGCGAGACCATATAGGGCGCTATCTGATCTTTCGATAGACAGTACCTCGGATTTCGGGATCCGCGATTCTGACCCTTGACGGAAACGAAATAGATGTTCCGATTGAGATATGAGAGTAGAAGCACGTCATAATTCAATATCGCTAATTATTGATTATTTCCAGAACATGTACTTACGATCAATAGCAAACAAATATATGGAAATCTACGGATTTGTATTTGAAGTGAAACGATCTTTAATTATTTATGTTAGCATATTATTGCTACCTTCCTTCTTCATCAATTTATAGTAACTATAGTTTTGTTGTTGACCAGACCAATGCGCCTATTTAAAGACTGAGTAGGTGATTATGTGTAGAAAATGATTTGAATGTAAGATAGAGCACAGTGACCGGTTTTCTCTCCACGACCTTCCTGCTTTAGCATTGCGTGATAACCCACGTAAACAAGCGTGTTTTAAAAAGAGGTATCATATTTGTTGGTTTCGTGTCGTATGAACGTGAAAACAATTGTAGATGATTCAGCCTGTACGCATCATCCCTCTAACAAAAGGCAGCTGTCTGTATGTGGCCGAGTCAAGAATGCTGTCTCCGATGGCCTGTTTTTAGGAGACATTTGAGATCATAAGAAAAATTCCTGAAAAGCTTGAAACTTATCAAAAAATCGTGTACATATATATGTTCGAGTCAATGTGTGATTAACCAATGGCCAGTACAGAAAACTATGTAATACAATGATTCTACATTGCCCTGAATACTACCCCTCCCCCAGCCCCCCACCAACCCAACCCAACCCCCACCTTCAACCCCACCCATACCCACACCACCCCAACCCAACATCACCACCATCATCCACCACCTCCACAAATTTGAAAAAAACAAACGTAACTTTAACCGTTTCTCTATATCTATTCCAATATATCGAAGGTTGTGTTAGTGTCGTCCATGTCAGGAAAAAACTCATGATGTATATTAACATGTATATAAGATACATTAGCGGAACAAAAATAGATCAGATGTCGCCATTTTGATATTAAAATAAAACATTTCTCGTACTTTCATTTCTGACTCCTCTTTACTCCCGTGTTTTCTTCTAGGTCTGTCTGATTAGAATTTGCCCTTTTATATATCTTGCTATATAATAGCCATTCAACTCGTCCTCGGCTCCGATGCCGGAAGATCATCCAAGAATCTTCGACGACCCATAGTTCAGAACTCTCTGCATGACAGCACATTGTTAAATTAAATATGCATGAATACGAATTACCTTTGTCATAAAAATTAAAAATAATGTTGACTTGGATAATAAACCTTAAGATTTTAGCAAAATTAATTATTCAACTCACAATGTGCAATGTTACCAAGCATCCGTTTGGTAATGACTTGTTGTTATACAGGTACTAACTTACAATATCTGGAGTTGTTATCAGTCACGACTTAAGTTATACCGGTACGATCTTATAGTATCTGGAGTTGTTATCAGTCACGGCTGATGTTATACGGGTACTAACTCGCAATATCTGGAGTTGTTATCAGTCACAACTGTTGTTATACAGGTACTAACTTACACTATCTGGAGTTGTTATCTGTCACGGCTGTTGTTATACAGGTACTAACTTACAATATCTTGAGTTGTTATCAGTCACGACTTAAGTTATACCGGTACGATCTTATAGTATCTGGAGTTGTTATCAGTCACGGCTGATGTAATACGGGTACTAACTCGCAATATCTGGAGTTGTTATCAGTCACGGCTGATGTAATACGGGTACTAACTCGCAATATCTGGAGTTGTTATCAGTCACGACTGATGTAATACAGGTACTAACTTACAATGTCTGGAGTTGTTATCAGTCACGCCTGATGTTATACAGGTACTATCTTACAATATCTGGAGTTGTTATCAGTCACGGTTATTGTTATACAGGTACTATCGTATAATATCATGGAGTTGTTATCAGTCACGCCTGATGTTATACATGTACTAACTTACAATATCTTGAGTTGTTATCAGTCACGACTGATGTAATACAGGTACTAACTTACAATGTCTGGAGTTGTTATCAGTCACGCATGATGTTGTACAGGTACTATCTTACAATATCTGGAGTTGCTATCAGTCACACCTGATATTATACAGGTACCAACTTACAATATCTGGAGTTGTTATCAGTCACGGTTATTGTTATACAGGTACTATCGTATAATATCATGGAGTTGTTATCAGTCACGGTTATTGTTATACAGGCACTATCTTACAATATCTAGAGTTGTCATCAGTAACGCCTGATGTTATACAGGTACTAACTTAGAATATCTGGAGTTGTTATCAGTCACGCCTGATGTAATACAGGTACTATCTTACAATATCTGGAGTTGTTATCAGTCACGGTTGTTGTAATACAGGTACTATCTTACAATATCTGGAGTTTTAATGTCTCGGCTTTGTTTGTAAATTATTGTCAGAGAACAAAACACGTGTTCAAAAGAGGTTAATTAGTGGTTTTGTTTTAGTCAATCTTTAATTTTAATCTGCCTTCACATGTACATATATATCAGGACATTTTAGCTTTATTTTTAGTGTAACTTTCAAGTTAAGCATTTTACCTGGTTTCATACAATGCATTGCAAATTTCGTCTGCTACTATGTCTTCTATGTGTGAAAATTTAGGTTAACTTCAAGGTCTGCTGATTTTTGTTATCGTATAAAACGATAAGTCACGAGATTTAGATTACGAACACTTCCGCCCACTATCAGACAGAACATGTGTGGATTTATTTAAATATCTAACTCATGGAGTTGTTATCAGTCACGCCTGATGTTATACAGGTACTATATTACAATATCTATAAAGAACATCAAATGTCGAATATCATCTTCTTTTTTTGAGGATAACAGCAGAAAGTATTTATTGTCTATAAAAGTTGATAAGGCCATTTTAATGTCTCGGCTTTGTTTGTAAATTATTGTCAGAGAACAAAACACGTGTTCAAAAGAGGTTAATTAGTGGTTTTGTTTTAGTCAATCTTTAATTTTAATCTGCCTTCACATGTACATATATATTAGGACATTTTAGCTTTATTTTTAGTGTAATTTTTCAAGTTAAGCATTTTACCTGGTTTCATACAATGCATTGCAAATTTCGTCTGCTACTATGTCTTCTATGTGTGAAAATTTAGGTTAACTTCAAGGTCTGCTGATTTTTGTTATCGTATAAAACGATAAGTCACGAGATTTAGATTACGAACACTTCCGCCCACTATCAGACAGAACATGTGTGGATTTATTTAAATATCTAACTCATGGAATTGTGTTAAAATGAGGATATATGAGTTTTTAACGGTTATTGTGCTTGAAAGACATGGCGTTAAGATCAAGGTAAGTGAGAATACGTTTTTATTGAGACATAAGGCTAAATCATCTGATTAAATAATCAGGAAGTATTTAGATATCAGGATAAATAAATCAACATTCTCCCCAGTAAAACATTCTATGTATATATCAGTTATATTCATCATTAACGTCAGCCTTAATATGGCTTATCATCATGCAATCCGCTATTCTATACCCAAGTATCAACCTTCCTCCCTAATATTAAACAATGATCCTCCTTATTCGGGACCAAACAACCAATATGTTTGCCATTTACTTTGGTGTTAATAATTTGGAGTATATCATTGACATTAATGAATTCAATTTGGCCATAGTGATTGATAACAAACGTTTCGGTTCTCATATAGTATATAATCAAACAAAATGTTGGGTTCTTCAGCTTAGACTTTTTCCATGGTAACCATTTTGAGATCGGGTCAATTCCACTGTAAAAATTCTTTTTAAAACATCTGAAATGTTCATTTATTTATTATTATGACCTGAACTTAACTCTAACTTAACATATTCATATCAACATTATCTATCAATAGCTACCTATCAGGCTAGATATATATTTTGGAACTTCGTGATATACTGGCCAATCAGTAGCTGATGCACATTTTATTCCTGACTCAACTTTCTATATACAGGGGGAGTTTCGAAAGTCTTTTTTTTTCATTTGGTTGGTTGTTTCCTTATAATATTGTTAAACATTGACCCGCCTTCCTATTGTTAAACACAGACTTTCGCACACCTATGTCAAAGTGTTAAACAAAGAGAAGCCGAATCGACTACAGTACATCATTCCATCTTGTAAACTTCGTTGATTCTATCTTATTTTTACCATCTCGTCACACTCTCTTCGACCTTTTTGTCAAAAGGATCATGATAGAACATCATAAATAAGTCGGTTGAGTTTATTACCATCTCAGAGAGTAGATATGGAAGTGCTTGTGTGATTAACATTTGTTGTTTGTCTGATGAAGGTAGAAGTGTTTTCAAACTCTTAATATGTACTCTTACAATATCTAGAGTTGTTATCAGTCACGCCTGATGGTATACGGGTACTATCTTAACATATCTGGAGTTGTTATCAATCACGCCTGTTGTTATACAGGTACTATCTTACAATATCTGGAGTTGTTATCAGTCATGACTTATGTTATACAGTTACTATCTTACAATATCTGGAAATTACATCAAATTTCAAATATTATCATCTTTTTTTGACGATAACAACAGAAATTATTCATTTTCTATAAAAGTTAATAATGTCATTTTAATGTCCGGAGTATATTTATCAATTACAGTCAGAGAATAAAACACGGGCTTTAGATAGTGTGGAAAGACAGAGACAACACGTCCCACTCACCAACAGTACATGGTCTTCAGATAATGTGGAAAGACAGAGACAACACGTCCCACTCACCAACAGTACGTGGGCTTCAGATACTGTGGAAAGACATTGTACTGTACTGTTGGTGAGTGGGACGTGTTAGTCAATCTGTAAGTAACCAACACGGAATCTAGACACACCTCAGGAACCCAGACATACCTCACGTAACTCTGATATGCCTTACATAATCCAGACGGAGACCAGACATAAACTAAGGAACCCGGACAGGCTTCACGAACCCAGACATATTTACGAACGCGAAAAGAACTCACGGAGTCAAGGCAGACCTCTCGGAACCCAGACGGAACCAACACATACTTAACGTAACCCCGACATAGTTAACAGAATCCAGACGAAAACGTAATATACATCACAGAACCGAGACGGAGCACAGGCCTACTTTACGAAACCTAGAAAGACAACACGGACCCCCAACATCCCTCTCAGAGCCCCGATTGACCTCTCATAACCCTGATATTCCTCATATAACTCAGACATACCTCAAGGAATCCAGACGGAACCCAGACATTATTCATGGAACAAAGACGTATCTCATGTAACCCGGTATACGTAACGAAACCTAGATAAACCGAATGGAACCCAGACAAACTTCACGGAACCCAGAGAGACATACCTCAATGTTACCCAGATGGCGCCAAACATACCTCACGAAACCCAGACAGACATCACGGAACCCAGCCATGTAACCTAAAATCTCGAAATCTTGAACTTCTTGCAGTCACATATCTTAAATATTCCATCTATGAAAAAAATATACCGTACTTGAAAATAAGCCTTGGATTCCTTGCAGTGAAACATATCTCGAAAATAAGCCAACTTTATCTGTCATGTTGTCACCTGTAAAAAGCCTTTGCTTTTTATATATATAAGTAACCTCATTTGCTGACCATACATATATATATAACCAAAACGTATGTGTACTTAATTATCGGCCGGCTGAAGCCGGGCGATATATTTGTGGTTGGTTTAAAGTTTACATATGAGGAAAGGGAGCAGTTTGTTATGTATGTTGATACATGCATTCTTTTCACGAATATAAATTTAACCATTTATAGTCTTGCTAGTGTTTTTATATAAAAAAAAAAACAATTGTGTATTTGAGGTAAAATAGTGAAATTAATAGTTATGGCGAGATAATAATTTGTTTTTAATTAATTGATAACGATCTGTCACTTTAGTCTAAACTAACCGATAACAAATACACTGTACCAAAAACATTACATTCCTTCTTTATAACGGGGTCATTCCAGTAAAACATGTTTGCAATAAAAGTTCTTATTGAGTATTTTTGCCTTATCTTTTTCAAGATTGTCATTATATATTGCATTTCTGATCAAGATATCTCCATATATCCGATACTAATCATTTATAATATTGGTATATTTGTTTTCAAGGCATTTTATTTTCAAGTTTATTCCTTCACATGTTATTTTGTATTTTTTTAGCCAAAATATCATGGCCATGCATGATTATCATTATAATACTGATAACAACATCTCCATATATGCAATACTAGTCGTGCATAATATTGGTATATTTGTTTTAAAGTCAATGTTTTTTATTACAATTAATCTCTTTCTTTGTCTTTAAATGATTCCAATATAGTCTCCATTACCTTTTCTTGTATTTGTTATTCATAGAATCCAGACATGCATTCCACTATACGGTATGATATTTTCGTTCGGGTAGGAAAAATCTCCCGTGTGAATTGTTGGCTTCTTAAATCTTTCCGACCGATTTGATGCTTAAGCATCAAGGTTTTCTTGTTAATTTTTGTTTTTGCTTTAAATAACTGATCGAAACAAAATTAAATATATATGTATTCAAACTTAATCAGGTGAAGCATTTGTTACTATATTGTTGTTCAGCAAATAGGAAAATTACACAAACAAGTTATCTAAAAAAAAACACATGCAATTATTTCTTTAAAAAATAATTCCACGAAAGCTGATGGATTTTCCAACCCTACCCTTCATTCAATGAAATCCGAGAACAGTGTCTTTATCTCATTTATACTGTAACATCCTGGTACACAGTCTATGTAATATCTGACCCGTCAGGCATGACGGAGGTACCACACGATTTGGAATTTTTTTACTGGTGTTTTGCTTGAATTTGTTTCAGACTGGTAGTATCCCACGCTTCATTGTGTAGGTGTTTTATCTGCATGTATACCTGGTACTTGTATACATTACATGTATACAGAACAACTATGGACATTTCAGATAATTTGGGTAATTGTCTACACCAACCTTTATTCATCGATGGCATTGCCCTCTAGGTTTGCTCACCTGTTGATTATTCAAGTGTGCCGAGTACTTGACAACTGCTGGCGATATTTCATTTTCCTGTTTACGTAACTATATATATATATACCTGGTATCCCTACGTTATAGATGAAAAGTGACCACCCTATATCACTGATATAATCCAAATGGTAATCAGATGTCACGACGACAGGTCATATTTTAGTATGATAACACTAATGTTTCTACATGCATGGCTGTATCTATGAACATCACATGGTGATCACGTGTTTTGCTCAGGGTTAGTTGTGCGCTTGAAATATCGAACATCTGTTTATTAGTAATGAATTGAGTTATTTTTTGACCTGTAGATCTAGTCCAGTTCTTCATGACGAAAGGGGTTAATGTTCTGAGTAATTAAGAATAGTGCTGACGATTTAACTAAATTATTAACGGCGAATGTAATTCATCAAAAAAAAAAAAATTCACCGATTAAAAGTTTCGAAATTAAGTCGGTCTTGTAAATAAGCTAACTTGCCCTATGGGATAAATGACCTTAAAGATAAGACGCTTTAATAATAGTCCTGCTTTGAGAATTAGCTTGAGATTCATTAACATAAAAGTAAACAAGCCGGGGCCTATAATCGAGATTTGAGGGTATCACGGAACCAAGAAATACCTCAAGGAACCCGTATATAACTCACGGAACCCAAATAAACCTCATAGAATCCAGACATACCTCACAGAACCAGGACATACCTCACGGAACCAACACAGACCTTACGGAACCCAGGAAAACCTGCTAAAATTCAGACATACCTCAAGTAACTCAGACATACCTCACGGAACCAAGACATACCTCAAGGAACCCAGACCTACTTCACGGAACCAAGACATACCTCACGGAATCAAGACATACCTCATAGAACCCAGACATAACACAAGGAACCATCACAGACCTCACGAAACCTCGATACATGGAATGTACATCTCAGGATCCCAGAGATACCATACGTAACTCTGACATACCTCATGACACCTGACATAACACGCGTAACCATGATCAACATGCATTACATAATCCAGACAGAGACCAGACAGACCTCAAGGAAACCAGTCGGAGACCTCACGAAACCCCGGCAGACCTCACAGAACCCAAATGAAACCCATGTATACCTCACGAAACCCAGCCGGAACCGAAACATACCTCACGAACCAAGGCAGACCTAATGAAGGAATCCACACGAAACCTAGACACACCACAGGAACCCAGACATCACGTAACCATGATCGACATGCTTACAAAATCCAGGCGGAGACCAGATATGCTTCACGGAGTCCAGGAAGATCTCACTAACCCAATGGAACGCTGATATATCTCACGGAAGACAACAAAGTAATGCTACGTGTTATCTAATTTCTTCAACACAGTGCCATCTTTGATTGTTTACCTAGTGCATATCACAGAACAGTATCCAGTTAGAAATAGCTGCAAGATAGAACGTGTATGGTTAGTTAGCAACTAAATATTTTGTTACTTTGATTTATTGACGTATATTTTCTAACTTTATTGAGAACATAAGGCAATACATGTTTTAGTAGTGTTGTCCTCGAAAGGCAAAACCACTGACAAATTTATACAATGTACTACACTTAAACTACACGTGTACGTGTCCTGTGGAGGTACACTTGACTTTAACACAATACACTTCCGTTTTACATTTGAGGAGATTCATTTCAAGTCTAATCTGTGAAACAGAATGGCCAACAGGTAGCCATCTTTGATTTTGATGATTGACGAGTGTTTTCGCTTTTTCCTGAGAAGTTTTGAAGAAAATTTTCAAAACTTCACTTGTAGGTTTCCTTTAGACTATTCGATTTTGAGTCTTATCAGCAAATTAGAATGGCCGACGGGCGGCCATCTTGGATTTTACAATTTAGTTTTGTTCTTTTATTTCCTTAGATATTTCTCATGTTTCTGATAGAGGTTTTCCCTGTTATCACATTATCAAGAGATTAAGAGGAAAAAAGAAAAGTATAGATCTCTTGTTTTTAATTTGCCTTCGGGTTGATATACATATATTATATCTACATGATAGACAGTGGTGATAGATTATATATATCTTTAACATAAATACAAGTGTTGGTTCATAATCTTCTCTATTAATCCATGGGGTATCCGTCATCTTAGGTTATTTTTAACTATTTACTTTTACTTTATATTGTGAATGTATATTTTACAAGATTAACATGCTATCATTATGTATAGAAAATGATTTGAATGTAAGATAGAGCACAATAACCGGTTTTCTCTCCACGACCTTCCTGCTTTAGCATTGCGTGTTTACCCACGTAAACAAGCGTGTTTGAAAAAAGAGGTATCATATTTGCTGGTTTCGTGTCGTATGTATGTGTAAACCAATTTTAGATGATTCAGCCTGTACGTATCAACCTTCTAACAAAAGGCAGCTGTCTGTATGTTGCCGAGTCAAGAATGCTGTCTCCGATGGCATGTTTTTACGAGACATTTGAGATCATAAGAAACATTCCTGAAAAGCTTGAAAATTATCAAAACATCGTGTAACCTCCCCCCCCCCCCCCTCTACCCCCCCCCCCCCCCCCCCCCCCGCCCACCACACCCACCCACCACCTCTTAAACATCCACACACACGTAAATGCAACCGTTTCTCTAGATCTATTCCAATATATCGAAGATTGTGATAATGTCGTACTTTCATTTCTGACTGCTCTTTACTCTTTCTTTCTTCTAGGTCTGTCTGATTAGAATTTGCTCTTTTATAAATCTTGCTATTTAATAGCGTCTCGGCTCCGATGCCGGAAGATCATCCAAGAATCGTCGACGACCCATAGCTCAGAACTCTCTGCACGACAGCACATTGTTAAATTAACTATGCATGAATACGAATTACCTTTGTCATAATAATCAAAAATAATGATGGCTTTGATAATAAACCTTAAGATTTTAGCGAAATTAATTATTCAACTCACCATGTGCAATGTTACCAAGCATACTTTTGGTAATGACTTCTCTATATAGTGGCACTTAAATAATGATGTCATGCCTGGTGTTATACAGGTACTAACTTACAATATCTGGAGTTGTTATCACTCACGGCTATTGTTATACAGATACTATCTTACAATATCTCGAGTTGTTATCAGTCACGGCTGTTGTTATACAGATACTAACTTACAATATGTGGATTTGTTATCAGTCACGGCTGTTGTTATACAGGTACTATCTTACAATATCTTGAGTTGTTATCAGTCCCGCCTGATGTAATACATGTACCAACCTACAATATCTGGAGTTGTTATCAGTCACGGCTGTTGTTATACAGGTACTATCTTACACTATCTGGAGTTGTTATCAGTCACGGCTTTTGTTATACAGGCACTATCTTACAATATCTGGAGTTGTTATCAGTCACGGCTTTTGTTATTTATGTATTTATTGTCTATAAAAGTTGATAAGGTCATTTTAATGCCTCGACTATATTCGTTAATTATTGTCAGAGATCAAAACACGCGTTCAAAAGAGGTTAATTAGTGGTTTTGTTTTAGTCAATCTTTAATTTTAATCTGCTTTCACATGTACATATGTATTATGACATTTTAGCGTTATTTTAGAGCAAATATTTCAAGTTAAGCATTTTACCTGGTTTCATACAATGCATTGCAAATATCGTCTGCTACTATGTTTTCTATGTGTGAAAATATAGGTTAACTTCAAGGTCTGATGATTTTATAGGGCGGTTATGTAGTCGGGTATTTGCTATCGTATAAAACGATAAATCACGAGATTTAGATTACGAACACTTCCGTCCACTATCAGACTGAACATGTGTGTATTGATTTAACCATTTAAGTCATAGAATGGTGTTAAAATGGAGAGATATGAGTTTCTAAACGGCTATCATACTTGAAAGACATGGCATTAAGATCAAGGTAAGTGAGAATACGTTTGTATTGAGACATAACGTTAAATCATCTGATTGAATAATCAGGAAGTATTAAGATATCAGTAAAAACAGATCAACATTCTCCCCAGTAAAACATCCTATGTAAATATCAGTTATATTCATCATTAACGTCGGCCTTAATACGGCTAATCATCATGCAATCCGCTATTCTATACCCAAATATTGACCTTCCTTCCTAAGATTAAACAATGATCCTCCTTATTCGGGACCAAACAACCACTAGGTTTGCCATTTACTTTGGTGTGAATAATTTGGAGTATATCATTAAACTTAATGAATTCAATTTGGCCATAGTGATTCATAACAAACGTTTCGGTTCTCATATAATACATAATCAAACAAAATGTTGGGTTCTTCAGCTTAGACTTTTCAATGGTAACCATTTTGAGATCGGGTCAATCCCACAGTAAAAATCGTTTTAAAACATCTGAAATGTTCATCTATTTATTATTATGACCTGAACTTAACTCTGACTTAACATATTCATATCAACATTATCTATGAATTGCTACCTATCAGGCTAGATATCTATTTTGGAACTTCATGATATACTGGCCAATCAGTGGCTGCTGAACATTTTATCCCTGACTCAACTTTCTATACACAGGGGAGTTTCGAAAGTCTATTTTTTCAATTGGTTGATTGTTTCTTTATAATACTGTTAAACATTGACCCGCCTTCCTATTGTTAAACACAGACTCTCACACACCTATGTCAAAGTGTTAAACAAAGAGAAGCCGAATCGACTACAGTACATCATACCATCTTGTAAACTTCTTTGATTCTTTTTAATTTTTACCATCTCGTCACACTGTCTTCGAACTTGTTGTCAATAGCATCACGATAGAACATCATAAATAAGTCGTTTGAGTTTATAACCATCTTGGACAGTCATATGTCAGTGCATGAATGCTTCACATTAATCATTAGTCTAATGAAGGTCACAGTGTACTCACCGAAATATCACACTCTGAATATATACTCTTACAATAATTGATATTGTTATCAGTCACGCCTGATGTTATACAGATACTAACTTACAATATCTGGAGTTGTTATCAGTCATGCCTGATGTTATACAGGTACTATCTTACAATATCTGGAGTTGTTTTCAGTCACGCCTGATGTAATACAGGTACTATCTTACAATATCTTGAGTTGTTATCAGTCCCGCCTGATGTAATACATGTACCAACCTACAATATCTGAAGTTGTTATCAGTCACGCCTGGTGTTATACAGGTACTATCTTACAATATCTGGAGTTGTTATCAGTCACGGCTGTTGTTATACAGGTACTATCTTGCAATATCTGGAGTTGTTATCAGTCACGGCTGTTGTTATATGGGTACTATCTTGCAATATCTGGAGTTGTTATCAGTCACGGCTGTTGTTATATGGGTACTATCTTACACTATCTGGAGTTGTTATCAGATACGGCTGTTGTTATACTGGCACTATCTTACAATATCTGGAGTAATTATCAGTCACGGCTTTTGTAATTTATGCATTTATTGTCTATAAAAGTTGATAGGTCATTTTAATGCCTCGACTATATTTGTTAATTATTGTCAGAGATCAAAACACGCGTTCAAAAGAGGTTAATTAGTGGTTTTGTTTTAGACAGATGTTAGTTATAGACAGGTGATAGTTATAGACATGTGTTAGTTATAAACATGTGTTAGTTATAGACATGTGATATTTATAGACATTTGAAAGTTATAGACATTTGATAGTTATAGATATGTGTTAGTTATGGACAGGTGATAGTTAAAGCCATGTAGGAGTTATAGACAGGTGTTAGTTATAGATAGGTGATAGTTACAGATACGTGATAGTTATAGAGAGGTGAGAGTTATAGCCATGTAGTAGTTATAGACAGGTGATAGTTAAAAACATGTGTTAGTTATAGAAAGATAGTAGTTATAGACAGGTGATAGTTATAGACATGTGATAGTTATAGACAGGTGATACTTATAGACAGGTGATACTTATAGACAGGTGATAGTTATAGACAGCTACTAGTTGTGGGCATGTGATACTTATAGACATTTGAAAGTTATAGACATTTGATAGTTATACAAATGTGTTAGTTATGGACAGGTGATAGTTATAGACATGTAGTAGTTATAAACATGTGATAGTTATAGACATGTGATAGTTATAGACAGGTGATCAATATAGACATGTGTTAGTTATGGGCATGTGATAGTTATAAACATTTGAAAGTTATAGACATTTGATAGTTATAGATATGTGTTAGTTATGGACAGGCGATAGTTATAGCCATGTAGTAGTTATAGACAGGTGTTAGCTATAGATAGGTGATAGTTACAGACATGTGATAGTTATAGACAGGTGATAGTTAAAAACATGTGTTAGTTATAGAAAGATGGTAGTTATCGACATGTGATAGTTATAGACAGGTGATAGTTATAGACAGGTGCTAGTTGTGGGCATGTGATACTTATAGACATTTGAAAGTTATAGACATTTGATAGTTATAGAAATGTGTTAGTTATGGACAGGTGATAGTTAGAGACATGTAGTAGTTATAGACAGGTGCTAGTTATAGGCAGGTGATAGTTACAGGCATATGTCAATTATAGACAGGTGATAGTTATAGAAAGGTGATAGTTTCAGGCATGTGTTAATTATAGACAGGTGATAGTTATAGACATGTGATAGTTATAGACATCTGATAGTAATAGACATGTGATAGTTATAGACATATGTTAGTTATAGACAGAGTGATAGTTATAGACATGTGATAGTTATAGACATCTGATAGTAATATACATGTGGTAGTTATAGAATTGTGATAGGTATAGACATTTGTTAGTTATATACATGTGGTAGTTATAGAATTGTGATAGTTATAGACATTTGTTAGTTATAGACCCGTGGTAGTATTAGACAGGTATTAATTATAAACAGGTGATAGTTACAGGCATGTGTTAATTATAGACAGGTGATAGTTAAAAACTTGTGTTAGTTATAGAAAGATGGTAGTTATATACATGTGATAGTTATAGACAGGTGATAGTTATAGACAGGCGATAGTTATAGACATGTGGTAGTTATAGACAGGTGATAGTTAGACATATGTTAGTTATAGACAGGTGATAGTTATATACATGTGATAGTTATAGACATGTGATAGTTATAGACAGGCGATAGTTATAGACATGTGGTAGTTATAGACAGGTGATAGTTATAGACAGGTGATAGTTAAAAACTTGTGTTAGTTATAGAAAGATGGTAGTTATATACATGTGATAGTTATAGACAGGTGATAGTTATAGACAGGCGATAGTTATAGACATGTGGTAGTTATAGACAGGTGATAGTTATAGACATGTGATAGTTATAGACATATGTTAGTTATAGACAGAGTGATAGTTATAGACATGTGATAGTTATAGACAGGTGATAGTTATAGACAGGTGATAGTTATAGACATGTGATAGTTATAGACACGTGATAGTTATAGACATGTGATAGTTATAGACATGTGGTAGTTATAGACAGGTGTTAGTTATAGACATGCGATAGTTATAGACACGTGATAGTTATAAACATGTGGTACTTATATACCGGTGTTAGTTATAGACAGAGTGATAGTTATAGACATGTGGTAGTTATAGATATGTGTTAGTTTTATAGACAGTTGATAGTTTAATAGACATGTGATAGTTATAGACAGGTGTAGTTAAGAACATGTGTTAGTTATAGACATAGTGATAGTTTTATAAACATGTGATAGTTACTAGACATGTGGATAGTTAATAGACAGTGATAAATATAGCCCATGTGTTAGTTATGGCATGTGAATAGTTACTAACACATTTGAAAGTTATAGACATTTTTGATAGTTATAGATATGTGTTAGTTATGGACAGGCGATAGTTATAGCCATGTATTAGTTATAGACAGGTGTTAGTTATAGACAGGTGATAGTTACAGACATGTGTCAGTTATAGCCAGGTGATAGTTATAAACAGGTGATAGTTATAGGCATATGTTAGTTATGGGCATGTGATAGTTACAGACATGTGTTAGTTATAGACATGTTTTAGTTATGGACATGTGATAGTTATAGACATTTGATAGTTATAGATATGTGTTAGTTATGGACAAGTGATAGTTATAGCCATGTAGTAGTAATAGACAGGTGTTAGTTTTAGATAGGTCATAGTTACAGACATGTGATAGTTATAGACAGGTGATAGTTAAAAACATGTGTTAGTTATAGAAAGATGGTAGTTATAGACATGTGATAGTTATAGACAGGTGATAGTTATAGACAGGTGCTAGTTGTGGGCATGTGATAGTTATAGACATTTGAAAGTTATAGACATTTGATAGTTATAGAAATGTGTTAGTTATGGACAGGTGATAGTTATAGACATGTAGTAGTTATAGACAGGTGTTTTAGTTTATAGACGGGATGTTTACAGGCGTGTGGTTATTATTATAGACAGGTGTTATTTATAGACAATTCGATATTATAGACCACGTGATAGTTATAAACATGTGGTACTTATATACCGGTGTTAGTTATAGACATGTCATTGTTATAGACATGTGTTAATTATAGATAAGTGATTGTTAAAGACATGCATTAGTTATAAACATGTGGAAGTTATAGACATATGTTAGTTATAGACATGTGGTAGTTATAAACATGTGATAGTTATAGACATGTTGTAGTTATAGACATGTTAAGTCGTTAAAGACAGGTGTTAGTTATAGACATGTGTTAGTAATAGAAAGATGATAGTTATAGACATGTGATAGTTATAGAAAGGTGATAGTTATAGACAGGTGATAGTTACAGGCATGTGTTCATTATAGACAGGTGATAGTTATAGACATGTGATAGTTATAGACAGGTGTTAGTTATAGACATGCGATAGTTATAGACACGTGATAGTTATAAACATGTGGTACTTATACCGGTGTTAGTTATAGACGTGTGATTGTTATAGACACGTGTTAATTATAGATAAGTGATAGTTTCAAGACATGCATTAGTTATAGACTGTGGAAGTTATAGACATGGTGTTAGTTATAGCCTGTGTTAGTTTAATATACATATGCTAGTTCTAGCATGTGGTAGTTATAGACATGTGCTAGTTATAGACTTTGTTAGTTTATATACCTATGTTAGTTATAGACATGTGGTCTTATAGAGACATGTGATAGTTATCGAACAGGTGATAAATAAAGACATGTGTTAGTTATGGGCATGTAATATTTTAAACATTTGAAAGTTATATAGACATTGGATAGTTTATAGGTATGTGTAGTTATTACAGGCGATATTTATAGCCATGTAGTAGTTATAAGACAGTGTTAGTTATAGAACAGGTGTGTTACAGATATGTGTTAGTTATAGCCAGGTGATAGTTATAAACAGGTGATAGTTATAGGCATATGTTAGTTATGGGCATGTGATGTTACAGACATGTGTTAGTTATCGACCTGTTTTCGTTTGGACATGTGAATAGTTTTATAGACATTTGGAAAGTTTATAGACATTTGATAGTATAGATATGTGTTAGTTATGGCCAGGTGATAGTTATACCATGTAGTAGTATCGACAGGTGTTTAGTTTTAGATAGGGCCATATTACGACCATGTGATAGTTTATAGACAGGGATAGTTAAAAACATGTTTTAGTTATAGAAAGAGGTAGTTTATAGACATGTGATAGTTTTTATAGACAGGTGTATATAAGTTATAACTGTGCTAGTTGTGGGCATGTGATAGTTATAGACATTTGAAAGTTATAGACATTTGATAGTTATAGAAATGTGTTAGTTATGGACAGGTGATAGTTATAGACATGTAGTAGTTATAGACAGGTGTTAGTTATAGACAGGTGATAGTTACAGGCATGTGTTAGTTATAGACAGGTGTTAGTTATAGACATGCGATAGTTATAGACACGTGATAGTTATAAACATGTGGTACTTATATACCGGTGTTAGTTATAGACAGAGTGATAGTTATAGACATGTGGTAGTTATAGATATGTGTTAGTTATAGACAGGTGATAGTTATAGACATGTGATAGTTATAGACAGGTGATAGTTAGACATGTGTTAGTTATAGACAGGTGATAGTTATAAACATGTGATAGTTATAGACATGTGATAGTTATAGACAGGTGATAAATATAGACATGTGTTAGTTATGGGCATGTGATAGTTATAGACATTTGAAAGTTATAGACATTTGATAGTTATAGATATGTGTTAGTTATGGACAGGCGATAGTTATAGCCATGTAGTAGTTATAGACAGGTGTTAGTTATAGACAGGTGATAGTTACAGACATGTGTTAGGTATAGCCAGGTGATAGTTATAAACAGGTGATAGTTATAGGCATATGTTAGTTATGGGCATGTGATAGTTACAGACATGTGTTAGTTATAGACATGTTTTAGTTATGGACATGTGATAGTTATAGACATTTGATAGTTATAGATATGTGTTAGTTATGGACAGGTGATAGTTATAGCCATGTAGTAGTTATAGACAGGTGTTAGTTTTAGATAGGTCATAGTTACAGACATGTGATAGTTATAGACAGGTGATAGTTAAAAACATGTGTTAGTTATAGAAAGATGGTAGTTATAGACATGTGATAGTTATAGACAGGTGATAGTTATAGACAGGTGCTAGTTGTGGGCATGTGATAGTTATAGACATTTGAAAGTTATAGACATTTGATAGTTATAGGAATGTGTTAGTTATGGACAGGTGCTAGTTATAGACATGTAGTAGTTATAGACAGGTGTTAGTTATAGACAGGTGATAGTTACAGGCATGTGTTAATTATAGACAGGTGTTAGTTATAGACATGCGATAATTATAGACACGTGATAGTTATAAACATGTGGTACTTATATACCGGTGTTAGTTATAGACATGTCATTGTTATAGACACGTGTTAATTATAGATAAGTGATAGTTAAAGACATGCATTAGTTATAGACATGTGGAAGTTATAGACATGTGTTAGTTATAGACATGTGTTAGTTATATACATATGTTAGTTATAGACATGTGGTAGTTATAGACATGTAGTAGTTAAAGACAGGTGTTAGTTATAGACATGTGTTAGTAATAGAAAGATGATAGTTATAGACATGTGATAGTTATAGAAAGGTGATAGTTATAGACAGGGGATAGTTATAGACATGTGATAGTTATAGACATGTAATAGTTATAGACATGTGGTAGTTATAGAAATGTGTGATAGTTATAGACATTTGTTAGTTATAGACCTGTGGTAGTTTTAGACAGGTGTTAATTATAGACAGGTGATAGTTATAGACATGTGATAGTTATAGACAGGTGATAGTTAAAGACATGTGTCAGTAATAGAAAGATGATAGTTATAGACATGTGATAGTTATAGACAGGTGATAGTTATAGACAGGGGATAGTTATAGACATGTGATAGTTTTAGAAACGTGATAGTTATAGACATGTGTTAGCTATAGACATGTGGTAGTTATAGAAATGTGTGATAGTTATAGACATTTGTTAGTCATAGATCTGTGGTAGTTTTAGACAGGTGTTGATTATAGACAGGTGATAGTTATAGACATGTGATAGTTATAGACAGGTGATAGTTAAAGACATGTGTTAGTTATAGACATGTGGTAGTTATAGACATGTGATAGTTATCGACATTTGTTAGTTATAGACTGTGGTAGTTTTAGACAGGTGTTAATTATAGACAGGTGATAGTTATAGACTTGTGATAGTTATAGACAGGTGATAGTTAAAGACATGTGTTAGTTATAGAAAGATGATAGTTATAGACATGTGATAGTTATAGACATGTGATTGTTATAGACAGGTGATAGTTAAAGACATGTGTTAGTAATAGAAAGATGATAGTTATAGACATGTGATAGTTATAGACAGGTGTGTTATAGATAGGGGATAGTTATAGACATGTGTTAGTTATAGACATGTGGTAGTTATAGAAATGTGTGATAGTTATAGACAGGTGATAGTTATAGACAGGTGATAGTTAAAGACATGTGTAAGTTATAGACAGGTGTTAATTATAGACATGTGTTAGTTATAGACAGGTGATAGTTATAGACATGTGACAGTTATCGACATTTGTTAGTTATAGACTGTGGTAGTTTTAGACAGGTGTTAATTATAGACAGGTGTTAATTATAGACTTGTGATAGTTATAGACAGGTGATAGTTAAAGACATGTGTTAGTTATAGAAAGATGATAGTTATAGACATGTGATAGTTATAGTCACGTGATAGTTATAGACAGGGGATAGTTATTGACCGGTGGTAGTTATAGTCATGTGGTAGTTATAGACCGGTGTTACTTATTGACATGTAATAGTTATAAACATGTGATAGTTATAGACATGTGGTAGTTATAAAAATGTGTTAGTTATGGACAAGTGATAGTTATAGACATGTAGTAGTTATAGACAGGTGATAGTTATAGACATGTGCTAGTTATAGACATGTGTTAGTTACAGACAGAGTGATAGTTATATACATGTGGTAGTTATAGAATTGTGATAGTTATAGACATTTGTTAGTTATAGACCCGTGGTAGTATTAGACAGGTATTAATTATAGACAGGTGATAGTTACAGGCATGTGTTAATCATAGACAGGTGATAGTTAAAAACTTGTGTTAGTTATAGAAAGATGGTAGTTATATACATGTGATAGTTATAGACATGTGATAGTTATAGACATGTGATAGTTATAGACATGTGTTAGTAATAGCCATGTGTTAGTTATAGGCATGTGATAGTTATAGACATGTGATAGTTATAGACATGTGTTAGTTATAGACATGTGTTAGTAATAGCCATGTGTTAGTTATAGACTTTATTTATTATTACAAATGACCTCAAATATGTCAATAGAAATTACATAAAATGTGAATTCTGGAGCTATCTGCTAATATGTACATTTTTGTAAATATATCCCTTATCATATTCATTGATCACATCTGAATCCACTAATTAACCTTCTGATGTCTTTCTGCTGAATTTTATTAGATGTTTACGTGGCAGTAAGAGATTGTGTCCTTCCTTATTAAAAAAAAAGAAAGAAAAAAAAGAAAAATCCCTTAAATGGAGAAGAGGTCCTCACCTCTCTCAGTGACAACAGAATGTTTGAAGGCAGTTTCACTTTTAAAGCAAATCTGTATTAACAGATTAGCCGTTTCATTTTTTCTATCTTGTCGTGAAACTTCCTGTCAGATCTCACTATCACTAAGGGGTAAAGTGATCTATATTTGCCGTTTTGAAAAAAATACCATTTAAATCTACAAAGTTATCATATATTTTTTGTTATTTTGTTTATAAGTATACTATAATGTTGATGTTATCCTATTTGAGTTTCCATTAGAGACGGATCGTTAAGTTCAAGTATACCGACATTGTATCCTACCATCTATGAAAAACATATATTCATTCTGACCTGTTGATGTACTTTAAATGCATCAGAAACTATAACTTCTTAAAGACTATTCATTTATCAGTGTTAATCCCATGAAAATAACCCACTTGGATGAAGTTTCAGGGAGGCCAAAGTGAGGAACAATTTTAAGACATTCCAAAAACGCATATAATCCTTTATTTAAAGGTGTACCATTATATTGTCATCTCTGCACGACCCCTTCTAAAAATATGTTTTTTATAAGAAATTTGTCTTCAATTTAACGATATTTCTGAAAAATAAAATCCATAATATTCAAAAAAGTTCATTTTTAGTATTTGTAGATCGTCAATATTCAAATTACTGTTAGTAATCTATAAACGTAATTTTTTAATGCATCAAGATAACGCGATGGATGGCACTGTATCTTTATATAGAGATATTTTTGTATTATGTATATCTATACCACATACGTTTTTGCAAATTACATATGTTGTGTCAGCGTTATATCCCTTTCAATAAATGATTGTTCTATTTTCTCAAGACAGTGATGACCGTACCTTGGGTAATTTGATTATTAAAAATATTGTCCAACACAAACAGGTCGGGTTGATGTATATTAGGGATTCTCATATTCGGTTCAATTATCTAAAAAAAAATATAAATTTCGTCAAAAACCATTATTTAACCACACATTGTCAACAACAAAAACCCGGATATCAACAATAAGCCAATTTAAAAATGAATTATTTTGTGCACTCAACAATATTACCGTAACAAAGTCGTCTTACAAAATTAAGACTTTTCTGGCTTTACAGAAGAGTTCCTTACTTAGTGAAAACATCTATTTAAATTAAAGGCACATATTTACACTCCATTAATGTTATATCAATGAATTTGACTGAACGATGGTCTGCAGTATCCTTGTATGACGAGAACAGATTCCGTTTAAATGAGAGGTTGTCCCAATTACGGACAGATGTAATTTTACATTTAAATATTCTTCTTTTGTTCTGGAAATTAAATGATACAGACAGATTGTAATGATACAAATTGTAATTATATTTTCTTTTGTTATGTGTACAAGGGATCATTT
>NW_022982919.1:0-21352 GCF_902652985.1 Pecten maximus
ACTGTCACGGAGAATGAAAACAAAAGACAGAAAATTAAAAATGAGGACAATGGAGGACAAAACGAGGACTAAACGAGGACAAATAAGGACAACGTATTTTTTTCACATCAAAAAAGGATTTCTTTGCTTAAAAATAATCTTTCTTCGTTTCAAAATACAACTTTCTATAATGTATTAAGTTTCGTAACAATAAATGAATTAATAAATGAATAAATAAATAGGTAAAACATATTCAAAATTTAATTCTTTTTCTATTTGAAAATACAACTTTTTCGGGAAGGGGGATACGATACAACCTTTATTTCTTGAAATTGAAGGGAAAAGATGATAAAAGAGGACAGATGATGACAAAGGAGGAAAAAAATAGTACAAATGATGACAAAGGAGGACAAACGAGGACAAATGATGACAAAGGAGGACAAACGAGGACAAATGGTGACAAAGGAGGACAAACGAGGACAAATGGTGACAAAGAAGGACAAACGAGGACAAATGGTGACAAAGGAGGACAAACGAGGACAAATGGTGACAAAGGAGGACAAACGAGGACAAATGATGGCAAATGAGGACAAACGAGGATAAATGATGACAAAGGAAGACAAACGAGGACAAATGGTGACAAACGAGGACAAACGAGGACAAATGGTGACAAAGGAGGACAAACGAGGACAAATGGTGACAAAGGAGGACAAACGAGGACAAATGATGGCAAAGGAGGACAAACGAGGATAAATGATGACAAAGGAAGACAAACGATGACAAATGGTGACAAAGGAGGACAAACGAGGACAAATGGTGACAAAAGAGGACAAACGAGGACAAATGGTGACAAAGGAGGACAAACGATGACAAATGATGGCAAACGAGGACAAATGATGACAAATGAGAACAAAACGAGGACAAATGATGACAAAGGAGGACAAACGAGGACAAATGGTGACAAAGGAGGACACACGAGGACAAATGGTGACAAAGAAGGACAAACGAGGACAAATGGTGACAAAGGAGGACAAACGAGGACAAATGGTGACAAAGGAGGACAAACGAGGACAAATGATGGCAAAGGAGGACAAACGAGGATAAATGATGACAAAGGAAGACAAACGATGACAAATGGTGACAAAGGAGGACAAACGAGGACAAATGGTGACAAAAGAGGACAAACGAGGACAAATGGTGACAAAGGAGGACAAACGATGACAAATGATGGCAAACGAGGACAAATGATGACAAATGAGAACAAAACGAGGACAAATGATGACAAATAATGACATGAGGACAAATGACAAAGGAGAATGGTTTGACCTATTCTTTGAACTGGACTTGGCTGAAAGCTGATCTCCATATAGCTGATGGTCCATAGTCAGAATTAGACACTTTACCAACCTTGTTTTATTGGTCTGACGTAGATAGGTTCATCGACACCAGGCAGACATTATTACCTTATATGGTAAATTGACTACTGACCAACTACAGAACCAAGTAAAAATGTATAGGGGCCTCGGTCTCGCCCCTCAGGGATTTGACTGGCCATCTATGGTTCAATGGTAGGTCAGCAGCAAACCATTTAAAGACTTTTTCGGACCACGGACCTTTTTATGCTCCCTTTGATACACCTGGGGCGTATTTCGTCCTGTTTCATCAGTCTTCCTAGCGTTCAGGTAGAAATGCATCGTAATTTTCTCAAGTTCTCATACTCTACACCCGGTCCCTTTTGGAAGCCAGTTAGGGTCACGGCGAAAAAATATATTATGTCGTAATAACGACTTAGTATCTCGTAATAATGACTTAGCTATGTCGTTATAACGACTTAGTATCTCGTAATAACGACTTAGTATCTCGTAATAACGACTTAGCTATGTCGTAATAACGACTTAGTATCTTGTAATAACGACTTAGCTATGTCGTAATAACGACTTAGCTATGTCGTAATAACGACTTAGTTATGTCGTAATAACGACTTAGTATCTCGTAATAACGACTTAGTTATGTCGTAATAACGACTTAGTATCTTGTAATAACGACTTAGCTATCTCGTAATAACGACTTAGCTATGTCGTAATAACGACTTAATATCTCGTAATAACGACTTAGTTATGTCGTAATAACGACTTAGTTATGTCGTAATAACGACTTAGTTATGTCGTAATAACGACTTAGTATCTCGTAATAACGACTTAGCTATCTCGTAATAACGACTTAGTTATGTCGTAATAACGACTTAGTATCTTGTAATAACGACTTAGCTATCTCGTAATAACGACTTAATATCTCGTAATAACGACTTAGTATCTCGTAATAACGACTTAGTATCTCGTAATAACGACTTAGCTATGTCGTAATAACGACTTAGTTATGTCGTAATAACGACTTGATATCTCGTAATAACGACTTAGTTATGTCATAATAACGACTTAGTATCTCGTAATAACGACTTAGCTATGTCGTAATAACGACTTAATGTCTCGTAATAACGACTTAGCTATGTCGTAATAACGACTTAATATCTCGTAATAACGACTTAGTTATGTCGTAATAACGACTTAGTATCTCGTAATAACGACTTAGCTATGTCGTAATAACGACTTAGTTATGTCGTAATAACGACTTAGTATCTCGTAATAACGACTTAGTATCTCGTAATAACGACTTAGCTATGTCTTAACTTGGAGCAAGTCATGTGTGGTATTATTGCGTGCACAAATATACAACGGATCAACAACGACTGGGGGCTAATAAGTCAACCAACAAGTTGAGTCGCCGACACACTTTCAAGAAGTGACTAAACATTTTCAACCGGCGCAGGGGAGGCAACTGTTTAAACAATTCCAAATTTAGGAATGCGTAATTCAGACCACAGGTACTTGGGGTAAGAAATTATATGTTGTATAGCCTCGTATTACTATATAATATATAATTTCTTACTCCAAGTACCTGTGATTCAGACAGGAAACGTCCGTCATATTGAAAGAAATTTCACCGACCCTCTAATCTCGATGGGGTGGGGGTGTTGCAACTCCCACAGTTCACCGGAATGCATTTCTCTGGGTTGTGATGGGTACTTCTTCAAATGAAGATATTCAGGCGCCGACCATGTGCATTTGTTTACAAACATACCTTGTCCACCAATTTGATATGCAATTATTTAAAGAGCTGGGAGAAAAATAATCATTTCCTGCCTTGGGGAATGACAAAGAAATCTAAATCTGAGGGGAAATTCATGAATGCCCAACCCTCGACAAACCTTCTTCTTCTTCAGATTTTGCTGCAATTTGGTATCTAGATACATAATGGGACACCGGTCACTCTGGTAACCTCACTTTCATATTTTAACAAAATGGTCGTCATTTACTAGGCTCGGATTTGTCGAAATTTAAATAGTACTAGTTAGTATTCGATTTTGTTGAAAATTGGTGTTTAGTGGTTTTGAGGAATGGCGAAAACAGCGGTACGACTGCGGGGTCAGTTGGGGGACTTCTGTAAATGTTTCCCATTACAATTAGTATTTTTTCTTTATTTTATTATACCAGAAAATTGAACACATTAAAGTCCTCGAAAGGCCTTTAAAAAATCAAAATTTCTCCTGGGGGAGACCCCCTAGCGGTAAGGGGGCATAAACCCCTCAACCAACCAACCAACCAACCAACCCTGCAATTAGTTATTTTTCTTTATTTTATTATACCAGAAAATTGGCACCAGAACACGTTAAACTGCTCGAAAGGCATATAAAAAATCAACACATCTGCAAGCGTACACATCGAAACAGGTCTAGCTATGCCACTGATAAGTACATTGTATGCCGGGATGTTGCATGCAGTAGTGATGGAGGGAGAGACAAGACTACCGTTGTACTGATGAAGCAAAAGGAGGAAGATAATTTTTTATTTTTGATGTGATCATTAAAGTTATTCATGCATCATTAACACGGGCACGATTGGTTGGTTGGTTGGTAGTTGAAAATATTAATGTTCAAATGTAAGAGTCCGATATGTTCCGAGCAGATGCTTTCCGAGTGATTATTTGGCGGGAAATTGAGTTGGGCGGAAACACGTGACCGATCACATGATCCAATTGTCTATTCGGAAAATTATTCATATGAATTTGAGAAAACTGCAAAGTACTTCCGAACGTCATAGCAACAACTTCATTCATGTTGAGAGTGCGGCAAATTTGACGCGGACAAGATGAAGTATTTTACTCCATCTCACAGTAATTTTATCAGCGCTAACCAAAACAACGTTAACTACATTAGATATTTGAAGCGTGTATGGAATGCTGACGTATTTTATGTAAGTATAATGTAATAAGCAATGAAATAGTCCATGTTGCTAGTTTCTAACCTTTCTTTCATGTCTTAGCATTAATGATGCGTCAAAATTTTAGCCTCATTGAGATTTTAAACTAGATTTTCCTAGGTCCTAGTCATCTTATGTACATTTTTTTACATTTACTATAAATTACAGGGCACATATATCAATGGAAGATACGTTCCAGTATCAAGAGCAAACCACAAGCCAAGCCTGCTTACACACAACGTGGGCCTTCAAGATGTCTTCAATAATGGCAAAGGGAAAAGAGACAACATCAGCATGCAGCCAAAGGTCTCTCTCCGAGATCTCGTCAAAAATGTAAGTCGTCATGAACTGCCTCTTCCTCGATTATGTTCTGACCAATTCATGTGTTAGCCTAATGTTCATTACCATGTATTTTCCCACGTTTCCAGATTCCAGTAACTGGTTTCCTTCGAAACACTGAAACACAGGCCACAGTTGGTACAAAAGATATTGCTACTCAAGTAAGTTACCACTTTTTGTTTCAACGTTATTTTTTTGCCACATTATTTAAACAAATATTTAAATAAATAAGTGTGTCTGTTTAAATATTAATACTGCTTAACTCTCCCGACTTCAGATCTCAGTACCAGGTGTGCTCCACAAGAAACATGAAACAACAAGCACTGAAACACAGGTCAAAGTTAGAACCCAAGAAATTGCCACTCAAGTAAGTTGTCATAATAAACAAATATTTGAATACATAAGTGTAATAATACATAAATGTATATGTTTATATTAATACTGGTTAACTCTCCCAACTTTTCAGATGTCGGTTCCAGGAGTCCTCCACAAAAAAGCTGTTGCAGCAAGCACAGTTAGTACTCAAGATATTGGCACTCAAGTAAGTTGCAATGTTTTCATCCTTAAGCTTTTTGAAATAATGACATGAACTGCAACTGTCAATATCTGATCGAATTAAATACACATTCTCTCATCCAGTTGTCATTCATATTGAGAAATAAACACCTCAATTGAAGAGTTGATGGAGGCATGTTTGTAATCTGGTCAATATCATTGCTGAGTAGCTTCAAATTTTATAATATTTTGGTGTTATGAACCAGTATGTTAAATTTATTTGAAATCAATACCCATCCCTAGTTTATTAAGTCATACATTTTATTCACTGATTGGTATGTGGTGAAGTTCTGATATGTTTTCAATGCTATTCCAGATGTCCATACCAGCATCCGTCCTGAATGATGTTCATGAAGGTCGTCCAAATGAGCAGGTACATCTTTATCCACAACAATAGAAAATATGTAGATTTTATACGCCCGTCTTTGACAGTAGTATTACATATACATGTATATGCATTTTGACTAATTTTGCAAACTGAAAAAGTCATTGCCCTTTGTTTAATTCAGTATTTGAATTTTGTTCCGAAATTCCCCAGACTGATAGAAAATCAAACATTGACTTTGTAGTAAAAGTAAAGATGAGGGTTAAAGCAAGCCACCATTCATAAGGTGATGATCTTATTTCAATGCCTGATAGTATGTAACACTACTATATGATATAATATGACATTCGACGGGTGTATATTGTAGACCGCCCTAAGGTACTCTTATCTTATTTTCATTAAATGTGTTTTTTTCTTTTGAATGCATGTGTCATTCTTATTGAACACAGATCTTAATCACAAACCACATATTTCATAACTTTATATTTTGTTTGTGTTTATTGTGGTGTTGGTAGAATTTTATTTGGAAGTAATTTCTTAAAATTCTGAAAGATTCAAAAACTGTCTATATGCTAACAACTCCAGATTATATTGACAAAGGTATTTTGAACATATTGCATCTACTTCTGGATTAAAACTTTCTAAATATCAGAAACTCTAATTGATGATAAACTTCAAAACATTACAGGATATTGAAGCATTTAATCTTTGAACTTAACACAAGATACAAGTTTTGTACTCTTGATATTAAATTCAAGTTTCAAACAATGATAAAGGATATTTTTAAAATTTCATGTAGACCTATTTTAAAATTAAAACTTTTCCTAAATGAGTCAAATTGTCAATTAAAAATAATAACATTACAGGAAATTGAAGAAATACTTGTTTATTTTTTAAATAGACTAAAAGCTTAGCTTCATACTCTTGGTATTAGATTCACCAATCTTATTTTCTAAATTTGTCTTTCTTTTCTGAAAGGTACCAAGATATCAGATGGAAGGGATGAATCACACCCAGGCCTATGGTGAGTAATTTCTCCAAACATTATCTATTGTGACCTAGCTAATATTTTTTCCTTGAACGTATCAATTTTCTTGTGTCAACCAGTATTTACTCAGTCTGTGATAATCTACTACCACAGTACCACAGGAAATTTTATGTAATACATATGTTAGTATATGAAGTATTGGTTTGGAATTTGTGCCAAGTCCCTGTGCACAGTCCAAAGTCCCACAGGGATTTATATATATGAAGTATTGGTTGGAAATATATGCCAGGTGCCTGTGCACAGTATCACTGAATTTAATATAAATTTCAATAATTCATTATGGTAAAATGCTACTCATCTGCAGAATATGATTTGTTGACTTTGATAGTCTTCAGAAAGGAAAATTACAATTTAACTAATATCTGCTTGGAAAATTAAGAAGAGAATTTTTTTTGGCAAAGCTGTACAATATTGGTTTTTTAAAACCTAGGTAATATAAAGTAGAGACAAAATAAAGTGACATTTTGATTTTGCGATTTGTTGAAAATACATTATCATCAATCAAAGTGAATGCAGAAAATATTTGCTTATGATCAAAAATTCTACACCTTGCCGTTGCCTAAAACTGTAATCCAATCATAGGGAGCATAGCCACTCTTTCAGAGGTTTTTTGTCAGAATTATTTATTTGTTATTTTATGAATTGACGAAATAAATTAAGCGTTTATTAAGTATTCAATATGTCAGGGGATAGTGTTATGTAAGGAGGTAATGTTATGTCAGGAGGTAGTTATATGTCAGAAGGTAGTGTTATGTCAGGAGGTAGTGTTATGTCAGAAGGTAGCGTTATGTCAGGAGGTAGTGTTATGTCAGGAGGTAGTGATCTGTCAGGAGGTAGTGTTATGTCAGGAGGTAATGTTATGTCAGGAGGTTATGATATGTCAGGAGGTAGTGATATGTCAGGAGGTAGTGTTATGTCAGGAGATGGTGATATGACAGGAGGTAATGTTATGTCAGGAGGTAGTGATATGTCAGGAGGTATTGATATGTCAGGAGGTAGTGATATGTCAGGAGGTAGTGTTATGTCAGGTGTAGGGAGGTAGTGATATGTCAGGAGGTAGTGATATGTCAGGAGGTATTGATATGTCAGGAGGTATTGATATGTCAGGAGGTAGTGTTATGTCAGAAGTCAGGAGGTAGTGATATGTCAGGAGGTAGTGATATGTCAGGAGGTAGTGAAGTGTCAGGAGGTAGTGTTATGTCAGGAGGTAATGTTATGTCAGGAGGTAGTGTTATGTCAGGAGGTAGTGATATGTCAGGAGGTAATGTTATGTTAGGAGGTAGTGTTATGTCAGGAGGTAGTGATATGTCAGGAGGTAGTGTTATGTCAGGAGGTAGTGATATGTCAGGAGGTAGTGTTATGTCAGGAGGTAGTGTTATGTCAGGTGTCAGGAGGTAGTGTTATGTCAAGAGATAGTGTTATGTCAGGAGGTAGTGTTATGTCAGGAGGTAGTGATGTGTCAGGAGGTAGTGTTATGTCAGGAGGTAGTGATGTGTCAGGAGGTAGTATTATGTCAGGAGGTAGTGATATGTCAGGAGGTAATGTTATGTCAGGAGGTATTGATATGTCAGGAGGTAGTGTTATGTCAGGAGGTAGTGTTATGTAAGGAGGTAGTGATGTGTCAGGAGGTAGTATTATGTCAGGAGGTAGTGATATGTCAGGAGGTAATGTTATGTCAGGAGGTAGTGTTATATCAGGAGGTAGTGATATGTCAGGAGGTAATGTTATGTCAGGAGGTAGTGTTATGTCAGGAGGTAGTGTTATGTCAGGAGGTAGTGATGTGTCAGGAGGTAGTGATATGTCAGGAGGTAGTGATGTTTCAGGAGGTAGTGATATGTCAGGAGGTAGTGATATGTCAGGAGGTAGTGTTATGTCAGGAGGTAGTGTTATGTCAGGAGGTAGTGATGTGTCAGGAGGTAGTGATGTGTCAGGAGGTAGTGATGTGTCAGGAGGTAGTGATGTGTCAGGAAGTAGTGATATGTCAGGAGGTAGTGTTATGTCAGGAGGTAGTGATGTGTCAGGAGGTAGTGATGTGTCAGGAGGTAGTGATGTGTCAGGAGGTATTGATATGTCAGGAGGAAGTGTTATGTAAGGAGGTAGTGATGTGTCAGGAGGTAGTGTTATGTCAGGAGGTAGTGATGTGTCAGGAGGTATTGATATGTCAGGAGGTAGTGTTATGTCAGGAGGTAGTGATGTGTCATGAGGTATTGATATGTCAGGAGGAAGTGTTATGTAAGGAGGTAGTGATGTGTCAGGAGGTAGTGTTATGTCAGGAGGTAGTATTATGTCAGGAGGTAGTGATATCTCAGGAGGTAATGTTATGTCAGGAGGTAGTGATATGTCAGGAGGTAGTGTTATGTCAGGAGGTAGTGATATGTAAGGAGGTAGTGTTATGTCAGGAGATAGTGTTATGTCAGGAGGTAGTGATATGTCAGGAGGTAGTGATGTGTCAGGAGGTAGTGTTATGTCAGGAGGTAGTGTTATGTCAGGAGGTAGTGATATGTCAGGAGGTAGTGTTATGTCAGGGGGTAGTGATATGTCCGGGGGTAGTGTTATGTCAGGAGGTAGTGTTATGACAGGAGGTAATGTTATGTCAGGAGGTAGTGATATGTCAGGAGGTAGTGTTATGTCAGGAGGTAGTATTACGTCAGGTGTCGGGAGGTAGTGTTATGTCAAGGGGTAGTGTTATGTCAGGAGGTAGTGTTATGTCAGGAGGTAGTGTTATGTCAGGAGGTAGTGTTATGTCAGAGGTAGTGTTATGTCAGGAGGTAGTGATATGTCAGGAGGTAGTGATATGTCAGTAGGTAGTGTTATGTCAGAGATAGTGTTATGTCAGGAGGTAGTGTTATGTCAGGAGGTAGTGATATGTCAGGAGGTAGTGATATGTCAGGAGGTAATGTTATGTCAGGAGGTAGTGTTATGTCAGGAGGTAGTGTTATGTCAGGAGGTAGTGATATGTCAGGAGGTAGTGTTATGTCAGGAGGTAGTTTGACGTCAGGAGGTAGTGATACGTCAGGAGGTAGTGATACATAAGGAGGTAGTGTTATGTCAGGAGGTTGTGATTAGTCAGGAGGTAGTGTTATGTCAGAAGGTAGTGTTATGTCAGGAGGTAGTGTTATGTCAGGAGGTAGTGATATGTCAGGAGGTAGTGTTATGTCAGGAGGTAGTGTTATGTCAGGAGGTAGTGATATGTCAGGAGGTAGTGTTATGTCAGGAGGTAGTGTTATGTGAGGAAGTAGGGATATGTCAGGAGGTAGTGATATGTCAGGAGGCAGTGTTATGTCAGGAGGCAGTGATATGTCAGGAGGCAGTGATATTTCAGGAGGTATTGTTATGTCAGGAGGTAGTGTTATGTCAGGAGGTAGTGTTATGTCAGGGTAGTGTTATGTCAGGAGGTAGTGTTATGTCAGGACGTTGTGTTATGTCAGGGTAATGTTATGTCAGGAGGTAGTGATATGTCAGGAGGTAGTGATGTGTCCGGAGGCAGTGTTATGTCAGGAGGTAGTGTTAAGTCAGGAGGCAGTGATATGTCAAGAGGTAGTGTTATGTCAGGAGGTAGTGATATGTCAGGAGGTAGTGTTATGTCAGGAGGTAGTGTTATGTCAGGAGGCAGTGTTATGTCAGGAGGTAGTGTTATGTCAGGAGGTAGTGATATGTCAGGAGGTAGTGTTATGTCAGGCGGTAGTGTTATGTCAGGAGGTAGTGATATGTCAGGAGGTAGTTATATGTAAGGAGGTAGTGATATGTCAGGAGGTAGTGTTATGTCTGGAGGTAGTGTTATGTCAGGAGGTAGTGTTATGTCAGGAGGTAGTGTTATGCTGTAGTTTTTACAACAGCTGTCTGATTTTATATTTCTCTTCAAAGACTTTAGCTTCAATTATCTACAAGTTTATTGATTGTTCATTTCTGACGAATATAAAAGATATCTTAGAATCATACTTTTAATTAATTTTGCTGGTTATCGTTTTTAAGATATTTTTTGTTTTCTGTTTATTTTGTGAAACTAGCTCAATATAGTTGGTTATGATCAGATCTTGAAGTTTATATTTGCTTTCCCTGTAGGTTTATATTATATATTTGGAGTTAAGAGAAAAAAAAAGAAAAAAGTAGGTCATCTTCAAACCAGTTTTAATTGATACAAGTTAATCTTCAGTTTTATTTTTTCTGTTAATAGACTACACAGTACAGCGGAATGAGATCCTCCAAAGGCACGCCAATCTTCCCCTGTTGAATCATCAGGAGTTTCAATTCCTAAATCTGTTAGGGAAAGGAGCAAAAGGATCTGTTTATCTAGCTATGGCTAACAACACTGTCCCAACAGCAGTAAAGGTGTACCATTCAGAATATTCCACAAAGCTCCAACAAGACATTTTAAATGAATCAGGCATTTTGTCAATTCTGCAGGACACTGGTTTTGTGCCGCGGGTTTATGGATTACTTCCCGACCAATCCGACTCAAGAAAACATATGCTGGTACAGGAGTTTTATGGAAACGGCAGGACGCTTTGGTCAATTCTTAATGGGAGAGACCCAAATGTTGTTATTAACACTGAAATCAAAATCAATATTGCCTACCAGTTGGTATTTGCACTCAAGGTAAGAAATTATTTCGGAAAAAAAATAATGCAAGCAGGAATGCTAAAATTTACTTTGTAAGATATGCAAAGTTTGCATAAAGAATATTTTGACTTAGTTGGCAAGTTTTCTCAAAGATGACATAATGCGGTATTTGCTGGTGCAATTTAGGATAATGGGGTATGTCAAATGCATGTTTTCTGAATGTACACATGATGGCTGTTTGTATCTGAAAATAATTTCTGAAGGGTTTAACAACAACATGATGATGATGATGTTGATGATGATGATGATGTTGGTATTGGTACATAATTCTGACTTTCTTTTAGCAATTTAACATTTTATTTACAGGCCATCCATGACAAAGACGTCCTGCTGAATGATATCAAATCTAACAACGTCCTTGTCGACACCAGCACGCCTGACTTCAGAATAAGGTATCTTAAATATTTCAATTGATCCTTAAATGTTTAAGTTTAGTATTTGATAATTAATCCCTGTAACTGATTCAATGAATCTTATATTTGTTGGGAGACAATTTTGATATTAACTGGTGTCTTTCATATAATTTAGATCAGTTAATACAAATCTTGTAAATAGAAATAACTGAAAAAACATCTTTATATCTTTATAAGTATGTATTTCCATATTGACGGCTTTTAAGATTACTAACAAACTTTAGCATCTGACCATATAACTATTAAGAGTATTAAATGCAAATGCTTGACAAATCAGCCAAATATGAAGTACAAACCTATACAATGAGTGAGTTAGTAGCAGGTATATGAAAGATTCTTTTCCTTTCAGATACATTGATTTCGATCTCGCCTCATTTCGAGGCAGTTATCAATATTCGATCCAGGCAGGGAATGCCTTTGCAGCCATTTTTGGAGGGCAAACATTTTCCTGGCTTGCCCCAGAAGTGAGAATGGGTGGTCAGACCACACCTCAGTCAGACATATACAGTGCGGGATATTTGATATCCGAGTTGCAGTGCCCTGAACTGCAGGAAATTGTTTTTCTATGTACTCAAGAAAAACCTTACCACAGACCTGACCTCGGCGTAATTTTAAATATGGCAGAATTGATAATGAGCGTAAACTAGACATGAACTGTATGGAAGTGGCTTGTGGTTTCAAGCAGTGAGTTGGTTTTGCATTTTCAGCACACTTGTGTGCTTGAAGCTCATTTTGGAGGTGCTTGTGATATTTTAATATTTTGAACTAATTTGCTGATGCATTTTCAGCACAATTTCTGTGCATTTTAACCTTCATTTTGGAGGTGGTCTGTGATGTTTTGATATTTTAAACCAATAAGCCTATGCATTTTCAGCACACGTTTATGTGCTTTTAGCCTTCATTTTGGAGGTGGATATTGATATTTTAAACCAATAAGCTTTATGCATTTTTAGCACACTTTTCTGTGCTTTTTAACCTTCATTTTGGAGGTGGATTGTAATATTTGTGATATTTTAAACCAATAAGCTTTATGCATTTTCAGCACACTTTTCTGTGCTTTTAACCTTCATTTTGGAGGTATTCTGTGATATTTTAAACCAATAAGCTTTATACATTTTCAGCACTTTTCTTTGCTTTTAGCCTTCATTTGGAGGTGGTCTGTGATATTTGTGATATTGTAAAAATCTTTATGCATTTTCAGCACACTTTTCTGTGCTTTTAGCCTTTATTTTTGAGGTGGCCTGTGGTATTTTGATATTTCAAGACAATAAGCTTTATGCATTTTCAGCACACTTTTCTGTGCATTTAGCTTTCATTTAGGAGTTGGTCTGTGATATTTGTGATATTTTAAACCAATAAGCTTTATACATTTTCAGCACACTTTTCTGTGCTTTTAACCTTCATTTTTGAGGTGGTATGTGATATTTTGATATTTCAAAACAATAAGCTTTATGCATTTTCAGCACACTTTTCTGTGCTTGTAACCTTCATTTTGGAGGTAGCCTGTGATATTTGTTATATCGTAAAAAGCTTTATGCATTTTCAGCACACTTGTCTGTGCATTTAGCCTTCGTTTAGGAGTTGTTCTGTGATATTTTAAACCAATAAGCTTTATTCATTTTCAGCACACTTTTTTGTGCTTTTAACCTTCATTTTGGAGGTGGTATGTGATATTTTGATATTTCAAACCATTAAGCTTTTTGCATTTTCAGCACAATCTTGTGCTCTGTACCTCCAATTTGAAGGTCTGCTATCATTTTGCCACCAATAGTTTTGTATGTTAAATGTCCTCCATTGTTTAAGACAATCTCTTGTGTTGTATTTACACTAAGCTTTGAGCATTTTCAGCAATATCTTTGAGTGCTACAGTCAAATTAATCCTACCTAAAATGTGTCTCATTAACATATTGAATTCTGTACACAACTTTATAAGTCTGCCACTTGTATTAATTTTGTAACCTTTAATGAGCATTTAAGTTAATGTGTACATGTATCAGGTATAAATTTAACATAAACCAAAATCTACAAATACATGTATATTGTTGTTAAAATTTTTAATTAGAATCAATTTTTAAATGCACAAACAGAAAACTGTCTGAAGATATTTTTTCAATGTCATCCTGAATACATATATTTTTTATAGAATAATTTTTGAAATATTTTGGGGACAAAACATGATTTACAGAACAGGATGCGAACCTCTGGCACACCGTGAAAAGTTGTAAGTTCGTAAGTCACTGGCGTGGATGGAATATGCCCGTAAACTTGGCCTGCTGTAAGTCAGACATTGTCAATATTATTTTAAAATCAACAATAATTTGTAAATGTATAGTTATCCTTTTCAGTATTCAGGATGAACATTATAATAAGATTTTAAAAGGTTTAAAATATCCTGGCAGTAAATGGTTTTCAATATTATTTAAATACAAATTTTGTCATTAACAGATAAAAATAAGGATGCTCTAATGAAAGAAATGGCTTTTGTAAATGATAATTTACAAATTAATCATTTATCTTAGCTATTTTGAATTTCTTGAATTGAATTACTCAAAATTTGATTTACACACTTTAAATTTTTTATAAATTTATGTACTGAAAAACTCTTTTTATTTTAGATAGATATTTGATTGAAATATACATTTAATATTCTAATAGACAATACTGTGTACTTTTGAAAATGGGAATGAAGGTGGGAGACAGGACGTGATTTACAGAACAGGATGCGAACCTCTGGCACACTGTGAAAAGTTGTAAGTTCGTAAGTCACTGGCGTGGATGGAATATGCCCGTAAACTTGGCCTGCTGTAAATCAGACACTGTCAATATTAAAATCAGTAATAGTTGGTAAATTAGTAATTTAAGATTTTAGGTTTCAGCTTTTTAACTTTTTTTTATCTCTCCTAATTTTACTGTAGTTGTAGAGTTTTGACAACAAAAAATTCATCTTAAAATTTTTCCAAAATCTCAGTTTCAAAAATTTAATTAGATGATAATTTATACAAGATTCATTTTTTTCTATTACAATGTATTTCATTTTATATGTAATTTTTACACAAATCTTAAGCAATATTCAAGCGTTTAGTCTGATAAATCTATATGGCAGCAATGTATTTTATTTTAGATACAATTTGTACACTTATCAATTTCCATTTAGTCTGATAAATCTTTATGGCAGCTATGTATTTCATTTTAGATAATATTTATACACTTTTCAATTTCCAAACATCTAGTCTGATAAATCTTTATGGCAGCAATGTATTTTATTTTAGATACAATTCGTACATTTATCAATAGAGTCTGATAAAACTTTACATATGGCAGCAATGATCTGTTATCTGATTTTTATTTGTTAAATATAGAACATTAAAAATGATATAGTTTAAGAATGTATTTAAGTTTTCTTTAATCCATCTGGTTATATACAGAAGTGATTTATCCTTGAATCATTTCCCTTAAGGGGATATGCTACATTACACTTTATGTTCTGTGCAATCAGAACTCCATGGATGAACATTTTATAGACACATCCTGATCTGTGTCAAAGAAACTCTTGTGGAACACACAAAACTGTCTTAGTAATACAGACTTTTCTACATTACAAAAACATCAATGACACTCTTTCATATGACAAAGACATCAGTGTCGCAGAGGCTCTTCCCTATGACAAAGACATCAGTGTCGCAGAGACTCTTTCATATGACAAAGACATCAGTGTCGCAGAGACTCTTCCCTATGACAAAGACATCAGTGTCGCAGAGACTCTTTCATATGACAAAGACATCAGTGTCGCAGAGACTCTTCCCTATGACAAAGACATCAGTGTCACAGGGACTCTTCAAAGACATCAGTGTCGGAGAGGCTCTTGAATCCCTATGACAAAGACATCAGTGTCGGAGAGGCTCTTCCCTATGACAACTTGAACAGCAATGTCACATATGAATAAGACAAATTTATTTGATGGAAACTTGTTGATAAGACAGATACATCAGTGTCACAAAGAAATTCTACACAACACAAATAAAATACAGTTTCTGTATGAAATACACATCACAGATGCCTGACTTTATATCTATTTATGTATTTATATCTGGTACTATTAAATGTTATTATTTTATAAAACGAGTCAGGAACCTGTGCATACATGTAATTTCAGAATATCAAGACTGTACACAAATATATGAATCAATAAAAAATACAAGCTTAGCGCTATCCTTAAAAGCTGTTTAAAGGGAGATAACACTGACAGACTATATACACGAAAAATAGCAAAAAATCTAATTATTGTTTCTGTTGGACACAGTCTAATAGATATCCTGTCAATAGAGAATGTATCATTTTCACAGCGTCACAACGACAAAGTCAAAATGTATATGTCATAAGGAAAGGTTGAAGAATTTTGTTATGGTAATACATGCAACATTTTTAGTTAAAGAAATATCTTTAAAAAAGATAAACGGCATAGTTTTAATTCTGGTGGTTATAATGTAAAACTGCTGGTGAAATAAATTAACGAACTAATGCGTTTCAGCACGGATAAAAAAAAATCTTACTTTGTTTCGTTTTTAACTGCATATCTGCATTTTGCATTTACCGCTACATTGACCAATCACATACTTCATCTTGACCAGTAACACCACCTATTATACCTATTATACGGCTGCTTTTATTTATTTTATCAGCAGTTTTACATTTTAACCACCAACATAAAACTATGCCGTTTATCTTTTTTTTAAAAGATATTTCTTGTTTTTCTTTTTGTAGCAGAAACATGTCACACAAACTCGTGGTTGCTGTACATGTTGGATATGGTATTTATTTCACTCTCGTTAATCATAAAAAAAAACTTTTTTTTTAAAAAATAACTAACTCGAGTGAAAAAAAACCCATAATTGTACAACAACCGCTGGCTGTGTTGTGTAACCTCTCTATAGATATATTAAATCGAGGATATTTGTTAAAACAAAACACCTGCCGATGACGTTTATCTGATAGTCCAGTGGTGAAATTAGATATTGTCAAAAAAATAAATGAATAAATAGACAATAAAAATAATAAACTCCATGTTTGTTAAATGTCAGTATATATTCGGCTTATCGCTTAGCTTGTCAATCGTCTGTAAAAAACGAGACAATATTTATATAAATAAACATGACAAATATAATGGATCTTTGTTTATTTAAACAGTATTGTAATTGTAATATATTACCTTACTAAAAGGGAAACGAAATGTTTCAAATTTGGTGTCTTCCGTCAGTGAGAAATTATGTATAGATATTATTTCATGAATAGAGGTTGTTTTTTGTTGTGTATTGCGGAGGCCTGGTGTTTGTTGTGTATTGCGGAGGCCTGGTGTTTGTTGTGTATTGCGGAGTCTGGTGTTTGTTGTGTATTGCGGAGGCCCGGTGTTTGTTGTGCATTGCGGAGGCCCGGTGTTTGTTGTGTATTGCGGAGGCCTGGTGTTTGTTGTGTATTGCGGAGGCCCGGTGTTTGTTGTGTATTGCGGAGGCCTGGTGTTTGTACCGTATTGCGGAGGCCTGGTGTTTGTTGTGTATTGCGGAGGCCTGGTGTTTGTACCGTATTGCGGAGGCCTGGTGTTTGTTGTGTATTGCGGAGGCCTGGTGTTTGTTGTGTATTGCGGAGTCCTGGTGTTTGTACCGTATTGCGGAGTCCTGGTGTGTGTTGTGTATTGCGGAGTCCCGGTGTGTGTTGTGTATTGCGGAGGCCTGGTGTGTGTTGTGTATTGCGGAGTCCTGATGTGTGTTGTGTACTGCGGAGTCTGGTGTGTGTTGTGTATTGCGGAGTCCCGGTGTTTGTTGTGTATTGCGGAGTCTGGTGTTTGTTGTGTATTGCGGAGTCTGGTGTTTGTTGTGTATTGCCGAGGCCTGGTGTGTGTTGTGTATTGCGGAGTCCCGGTGTGTGTTGTGTATTGCGGAGTCTGGTGTTTGTTGTGTATTGCGGAGGCCTGGTGTTTGTTGTGTATTGCGGAGGCCCGGTGTGTGTTGTGTATTGCGGAGTCTGGTGTTTGTTGTGTATTGCGGAGTCCCGGTGTTTGTTGTGTATTGCGGAGTCCCGGTGTGTGTTGTGTATTGCGGAGGCCTGGTGTGTGTTGTGTATTGCGGAGGCCTGGTGTTTGTTGTGTATTGCGGAGGCCTGATGTTTGTTGTGTATTGCGGAGTCCCGGTGTTTGTTGTGTATTGCGGAGGCCTGGTGTTTGTTGTGTATTGCGGAGTCCCGGTGTGTGTTGTGTATTGCGGAGGCCCGGTGTTTGTTGTGTATTGCGGAGGCTTGGTGTTTGTTGTGTATTGCGGAGGCCTGGTGTGTGTTGTGTATTGCGGAGTCCCGGTGTGTGTTGTGTATTGCGGAGGCCTGGTGTTTGTTGTGTATTGCGGGTTCCCAGTGTTTGTTGTGTATTGCGGAGGCCCGGCGTGTGTTGTGTATTGCGGAGGCCTGGTGTTTGTTGTGTATTGCGGAGGCCTGATGTGTGTTGTGTATTGCTGAGGCCTGGTGTTTGTTGTGTACTGCCGAGGCCTGGTGTTTGTTGTGTACTGCGGAGGCCTGGTGTGTGTTGTGTATTGCGGAGGCCTGGTGTTTGTTGTGTATTGCGGAGTCCCGGTGTGTGTTGTGTATTGCGAAGGCCCGGTGTTTGTTGTGTATTGCGGAGGCCTGGTGTTTGTTGTGTGCTGCGGAGGCCTGGTGTTTGTTGTGTATTGCGGAGGCCTGATGTTTGTTGTGTATTGCGGAGTCCCGGTGTGTGTTGTGTATTGCCGAGGCCTGGTGTTTGTTGTGTATTGCGGAGTCCCGGTGTTTGTTGTGTATTGCGGAGGCCTGGTGTTTGTTGTGTATTGCGGAGTCTGGTGTTTGTTGTGTATTGCGGGTTCCAGGTGTGTTGTGTGTCAGACCTTTTGGACAGGTAAGCCACTCGGCATTACTCGTCATAAGTATCGCGTAGGGCCAGTCATTGTAACACTCATTATGTAGTTTTCTATAGGGATTAAATACAGTTTACTATTTGGAACCGTTAAAAAGGCAGGTTTATATTATTATGCCGGTGTAAATAAGAAAAAATAAACTGTTTGACGAATGATATTTACTTGAACACTCGTTATTCGATGAGTCAACTTCAGAAAAGGAAGCCGAGTTTTTTTAACCAGTGACATATACCTAGTGGATTTTAAAACCTCGTATTCGGGAATGTGAGCAGTGAAACATTGTGTTGTGGAATTAGGAACTTAAACAAAATTGAGTTCCGCGCTGTTTGAGAGATCTGAAATCCGTTTCCATCAAGGATTAATCTTTTAAAGTACAATATGAGAAGAATTTTAATGTGAAGGATTCGCCATTGTTAAACGGCTCTATCTCCCGGGTTTGGACCGAAGCTTTGGAATCATTTAAAGGATTACAAACATCTATATAGCAAACGTCGGGCTCCTAAATATTAAATATTATTTTATTTTCGCTGACATATATCAATTTAATCCCTATCTATATCAATAATGTCACGTTTGAAAGTCCAGACATACAAGATAACCAACCCATTATTAGATAGGACTTTGAACTGATGCTGGAATGAATGCAGATCTAAAAACGGTGATCTGACTTTTCAAAATCGGAAAACAAATGGATGCCGGAAAGAAAGGAAAGGTCAAATTTGCCGACCAGAAAGTCAAGAAAAAAGCTAAATCGGCCTCAGACAGACGAAATTCGTCCAAATTAGTTTCGGTTCAGAATAGTTCGGACGGACGTGTGGACGAACGGACAGATTCAAACAAAACTCGAACCGAACAATACAAAGAGGACACTAGTAGTGAGTTGAATCGTATTGATAGGACACAAATAGATTTGGACAGGACGGAAAGTGGTCAAGAAGAGTTAGTTCCGGATAAATCAGACACAACCTTCTCGGACTTGAACGTTCCGGTCAACAGTGAAAATCCTGACAAATATGACTACCCCACTGAGAATGGCCGGGCAAATCCTGCCAAAGTCACGACGGACGAAACTGAACGGACGAAGGTACCCGAAGTTACGACGGACGATACTGGACGGACGAAGGTACCCCATGTCATGACGGACGAAACTGGACGGACGAAGGTACCCCATGTCACGACGGACGAAACTGGACGGATAAAGATACCAAAAAGAGCACAATCAGCGGCAAGCGAAGGAAGCAATGTCGACGATGTTGGCGCTGAAATAATCACTTTAAATATCGGAGGATTTAAACACCAGACAAAATTAGAAACCATTTCTCAATTCCCAAGTACCAGACTCGCTAAATTGGCCGATTCGGCTAGACTGACTGGAAAACGGGAATATTTCTTTGACAGGCACCCAACTTTATTTGGATACATTTTGAATTTCTACAGAGTAGGGAAATTACACGTGCCGATTAGTCTGTGTGGACCCCTTTTAAGGGAGGAACTCGATTTTTGGGAAATTGACGATAAGGATATTGAGCAATGTTGCTGGGTTCATTACATCAGTTTCGAGGACACGCTTGATATGATAGAGAAATTTGAACAAGATGACAAGCGCACGAAGAACTCAGCACGAAATGTTGGACCCGATGATCCTTGTTGGTATCGTCATAGACCGAAAGTTTGGAGGGCTCTACAAGATCCTTATTCATCTAAAGGGGCCACGGTAAGTCTTAGCCCACCCGTATATACTAGTGTTTGGACAACTCACTTAAGGCTATATACTACCTCACACATTACATCATTTATTTGTACTCGAGTTATCTCCCTTGAATGACACGTCATACTTATTGTTTAATTTCAAATCTAGAATTTAAAAAGTCGTTCATCAAAACGTTCGCTATAAACGCTATAGATACCCCGCCCCCTTCTTTATACATTAAAACCTCGATATAATGCCCCACCCCCTTCTTTATACATTAAAACCTCGATATAATGCCCCACCCCATCCTCGTTTACAAAGTGTAAAATTAAATAAATGTTACAATATCCGTACTCCTCGGGGCACGTTTTAGATTTATTCTCTATAAATCGACAGAAAACACGTCATAATAACCGGATCATCCGTTTTGTTTTCCACGGAAGTGTCCGCAGACATAATATCTGTGTTTTTTAGTTTCTAGACTATGCCGGATAACAGCTATGACCACAAACAATGTTTAGCGGACTATTAAAACATGATTTAACAGCAAATGTTGAATCCAAACATACGGGTTCGTTACAAATGATATGATATATGAGATTGGTCGCACATGTGCAGTCCATCTCATATATCATAACATTTGTAACGAACTCCCGGGGTCTAGATATGTGGAAATAATACTAAAACACAAAATATTTGAGCGTGAATGGAATAAACCCTTGTTAATCGTTCTAACACAATAGTGTATATTTATTGGTATGCAGAACACGTTAGTTTGTTCACATGCTATTAATCTTTTGTAAACGGGCGTATTTAAATAAATTGTTAATCGGATCAGTCCATTTTATATTCGTGTATGAATTATGACGGAGTATTCGTTCGCTCTATAGAATTAATCTATAGAAAAGAAACTTGAAATTAAATTGAAAACATATCATTTAGTGGGTCAGTAAGCCAAAATAAATTGAAAAGCACGTCGAGTTAAATATGAAAAAATATATTTCATTTCAATTGTGACAGTATACTTATATAGCGGAGCTGCTATCAGGAAGTCGTGAAATATTGGTAAAATTTTATCCATGTTTCTAATCTCAACAAATGACTAGATTCTTGATAACCATTGTAAATTTTGTGTAAA
>NW_022982920.1:0-21815 GCF_902652985.1 Pecten maximus
TTTTGAGGAAAATATTTTAGAACATTTGACAACATATGTCCTTGAAAGCAGTTCAAGATAATTCTTTTGAACAAGAGGCCCATGATATGAGTTTTGACGTGTAAAAAGGAGGTGTTCTCTTTACATGAGGACTAACACATCTGATCTCTGTGACTCTAAAAGACTTTGAAATAACTTGATAGTCCTTCTTTTGAGTAATTATTGCTACTTGTACAATACCATGATTCTGGGTTTCTTCTGTAATGTGAATAAGTTGTTCATATTTTAGCACAATTGACAGCTATGACCTATTTGTACAGTAGGGAGGGTTGAAGCATACATTTATTTGAAGTGTTGAGATGTGTGGTTTGATGCTCCCTACCTGTGTTTGTTCTTTCTCAAGAAGCTGAGAAACTGGTTGGTTTGCCTGTTGTGGTAATGTCATTGGGCCAGACAATTTACCCTAAATGACTTTATTTTTCAGAAATCACGTTTTAAATACACCATATAATAGAAACGTCAACTAACAAATTACTGTATTATGGCCAGGCAATGTATGTTGTTCAGTGAGGAAGCCACAAACTACTACATGGAGACCCTGCTTCAAATTGACCTCAGCTGTTGATTGGGTACACAAATTGTGACTTTCACTTAACAAAACTGGTAAGACTTTATCACAGCATGTATTGTGTCACATCTCCAGTTAATATACATGGAAAAGAAAAATAAACAAATTGTGTTAGCTTTAAACATTTCATTAATAATATGACATTTTTGTAGATACATTTTTTTTTTGTAGAAGATAAATAGATATTTTCATATTAATATATAAATAGAGGAATTATCGACTACCTGACATATGGACTACAGCAATAATGTCCTGTTAAGTTTACATTACTTGCATATAATACCATATCTGAATATGCTGTTTCGAATGAATTATGTTTTTATGGAGGGAGTTTTACCCTTTCTTTACAGACAAGCCAGTGATGCTCTCCATTTGATTATTACTAAAGGCTATATTTTTTTGGATTTATACTGATAAATACATGCAATGGTGGAATTATAGTATAGATTAGTATAGCTTACAGATTTCTACATGATATAAAAGTAGAAACAACATGTATACATAACAATATTTCAATATTCAACAAAGAATTGGTAAAAGCTAATTACAATTATATCAACACTGCTAAAGCAATCATAGAGTCATTAGATGTCTTCAATATTAAGATATATTTTTTTAATGATGTCACATTTTTATGAAAAAGTTTTCAAAAAATGATTACAAGTCGTTTGAAGATAATAGCCTATTTGACCTATGTGGCCTTGAATGAAGGTCAAGGTCATTCATTTAAACAATCTTGGTAGCCCTTGACCCCAGGATGCTACAGGCATAATATCAAGTCTGTGGGTCTTTTGGTTATTAAGAAGGAGTTGTTTAAATGAAAAAGTTGACGGACAGACGGACGGACGGACGACGGACGCCGCACCACGGCATAAGCTCACTGGCACTTCGGGCAGGTGAGCTAAAAACTATGTTAGTTCACATGATGAATAATTATGATTTTCAAATTTGCCCGAAATCTACCTAATAACAAAGTTTCATTTTCAATTAAGTTTATCTTTGTCCAAAGAGGGAAAATGAGAAATGTCAATCATACTTAATATAATACTTCTTAAGCCAAAGTGATTTTTAAATTCTCTGAAGGTTCCCTTCCATAGTGGCTGAATGAGCCAAACAGATACCTCTGCAGGTCAACAAGTGGCAAGCTTGAGACATTCTTGCCACTAGTAACAAGCTGTAAAAAAAAAAAAAAAAAATTATTCATTAAATGTACAAGATAACACATTGCTTTCTTTTTTAATTCCATTCCCTTCAGTAAATGAAAATTAAGCAATCAATACTTCAGTTAAGAATCTAATATTCATAAACTTTTTATCCTAAGTTTTGCTTGTTTTGATGAACTAAATGAAACTATCAGTTTATTCAAGGCATTAATTTTTATTCTAAGAAAATTCAGCAAACGGAAGTGATGTAATACACGAGTCCTGTGATCTGGGCTGCATTTATATGGTGATCATTACCATCTGGTTTAACATAGAAGTAATGGGAGACTGTCATACAGAATGTAAATATTGGATGATTAATGATAAATTTTATATAATAATTTTGTCAACAAAATTGTAGAAATTACTGTGAAAATGATTTCACATATAACTAACCTTGTGGCGAACTTGATTGCGCCAGTTGGTGAACGAGTGGTGAATAAAGCTCACACACTTCACAAGACTGGAATTATCGTTCTCATTGTGTCTGACAAGCGCCCGTCTGATTTCATTCTAGAAAAAACATCAATGTGTAGATCTAATTATGTTCGAACAACGTTTGTATAAATGTTTATAAGGACAATTATTTACAGTTAGTACATCATTTTGTCTGCATACACATTACACAGTTATATTTACACTTCCGCTGCTTTGTCACAAGATGAAGTCCAATTTACTATTTTTCGATATTTATGCATGGTGATTAAGCTTGCATCAGAAAAAGAATGTACAACTATTAATGTGAAAGTAACCGGTGCTTTGGAAATTAAATCATGAGAGTATCCATTCTTAGTGAAAATGAAAATAAAAATAATCAAATAATGGAAATAGAACTTGACTTCTTAAATAAAGACAGTCATGTTGGAATCAACGCTAATAGAATGTCAATGTTGACGTCATCTAAATCAACATCTCGTCATGCCACGACTACTGTTGATTGTAGCGGGGTGATATTCTTTTTAACATATATATATATATATATATATCAGTCAAATTTGAATGTCTTACTTTCATTTCTGGAGTGTCTTCCAAGCCATAGATAGTTGAAAAATCTCTTTTTTAATAGAGTCACCAGTGATTCCTAAAATGTTACTTTCATTTCTGGAGTGTCTTCCAAGCCATAGATAGTTGAAAAATCTCTTTTTTAATAGAGTCACCAGTGATTCCTAAAATGTTCAAAAATTATTTACAGTTAAGCATTCAATATTAAAGCTTTTGATATTCGAACTAGAAGTTAGAACAGTCATCAGTATGGTTGACTAATTGTAATACCTCCCTTACTATGTATATGCACCATATAGGTATTGCCTCTGTTCATCCGTGCAACCCGCTGAAAATGCAATGAAATGTACTGAAATCCATCAAAACTTACAATGTCAGCCCTGCAGGTAGGGCGTAAGAATTGTACCTGCTGCCCCCATTGCATGATCGTAAGAGGCGACTAAATTTGGGATATTATCTTTTCTCTTCTTTCTTAACAACTTTCTTCTTCCTAATGTCTCCCTTGACACTGCCTCACTTTTGGCCTTTAGTTGAGCGTTCGCCCCTGTGAGGAAGGCTTTGGGTTCTGTCCCCTGGCCGAGACATACCAGAGTCTTTACAAATGGTAGTTGCTGCTCCTGCTTGGCGCTCAGCATACAAGGAGTGGGACGACTGGTTCGCCCGTTGTCAGTATAATGTGACCGGGTGGGGTGTGCTGCTTGGTGTCTTCGGCAGTATGCTTCAGTGAGGTAGCACTATAAATCGGCAAAAGTTCCGGCCTATCACAAGGAGACTTAACACGAACATACCACAGCCTCCCAAAACACACATACGCACTCACCACACGCATGCATGTCCCACTCACTGGAGGCCATCCTTAAATGACCTTAGCTGTTAATAGGACGTTAAGCAAAATAAACCAAACCAAACAATGCCAGCTTTCAACAAATTTGACTTCCATAGTTGACTATTAAATCGCATGCAAACTTCAAATTTCTAGAATTTGAACAAAATCAATCGATGTACATTGTACCCATGCATGTTAATACTAATAAATATGATATTGACAAAGTCTTACGGATATAATTTTAATTAAAGCATCGTAACTTTCTTAACTTAATTTTAAACTAGCTACATAATATGAATAATTTTAATTTACCTTAACAGCTGAGTTTTCAACTCTGAAGACTTTGGTTTTCTTGAGTTCCCTAGGCGCACTAAATATGTTCTCTATGGTCTTCTTAATGTCCTGCAGCTCTCTCACTGTTTTCATTTAAATAGAAAATGTATAGATAAGCAATGAAAAAAGACCAAATCTATACTCAGATTCATAATGAGAAATCATTAGTAATATCCAATAGAATGCAGTTCAAGCTAGAAAGCAAAACCAATGTCTCATCTAATTATTATTCTTCAAGATGACCTAGCTAGCTTGAATGTCAAAGACCATAAAATATCAGGTCACTTGACTGAGTATCTTCGTTTGGTTTTAATTTAAAGTTCAAAATCTAACATGTCTCACCAAGTACCTGTGTGTCTCTCAATGAGAACACTTTGGTACTCTATATGCTGCTGGTCAAAAACATCATTGGGGGAAGGGGAACAGATTTTGCATAAATGGTGACTCTTGACCTGAGGGGCATGGCCCCATATGGGAAATAGAGGTAATTCCTTTAAATCGCTACTAGTCATAAAGTTATGAATGGTTTTTAACACAATTTAGTAAGAAACATCCTTTGGGAAAGGGGAACAGATTTTGCATAAATGGTGACTCTGACCCCCGAGGGGCAAAAGGGTCCCATATGGGAAATAGAGGTAATTCCTTTAAATCACTACTAGTCATAAAGTTATAAATGCATGTTGTAAACTCAGAGAGTCTGGACTTCATTATTTCTTTAAAGCAGTTGGGATCCCCACGCTATAACCATAAATAGCATTGTTTGAGGTTAACAAACAAAAGGAATTGAACATGAACATTATTTTGACATTTGGTCAAATCCAACCAGGTGAGCGATACAGGCCCCATGGGCATCTTGTTAATGACTCTGGTATGTCTTGGCCATGGGACAGAACCCAAAGCCTTCCTCACAGTGGCGAACACTCAACTTAGGACCAAAAGTGAGGCATTGTCAAGGGAGACATAAGGAAGAAGAAAGTTGTAACATTGAACTTCAACCAGTTGATGAAGGAAATGATGACTTACCGGTTGAACAAAGCATAGAACTTCAACCAGTTGATAAGGAAATGACGACTTACCGGCTGAACTACAACAAAGTTCAGGAGAAACAATCACACATGTACATATCGTACAATACTGTATTTTCATCTTTTTGATACAATTTAATTTTGAAAGCATGTTTTGACAGCAAGTTTCGAATGTTAATATTTAATTTCTAATAAATACATGTTTATGATACTTGTCACTTTTATCTTTTTGTTTTGCATTTTTAATTTGATTTCTTCTAGTTTAGAATCTGAATCCTTTATCAGAAACATTTATTAAATTTCTGATTATTTGTAATTATCTGTCGTGTATATACTGTATACATTAAGGTTTAAGGTAATAAATGAATGGACTTCAATTGAATCCCCTGCGAATAAATATCTCTGTCTAAAACCAATAGGTGCTTTTATAGACAAGTAATGTGCAAGCGAACGGGTGCCGTAGATCGTGAGTTCGAGGCCTGGTCAGGGCACGGGTGAAGATTTGTTTTGTCTAATAGAGTTTCCACGTTATAGTTGGAGAAAAAAATGCATTTACTTAATTACTTAAACGCTTTATGATATTGATTTTGCAAACCGATCTCAAACGGTCATGGCGAAAAATACGTAGATAATTATATCTGTGTAACTACATATAGATTATGATTGTATTTGACCTCTTGTAACTTAAAAAAAATGTACATGCTGAATATAGTAACATACATGCCAGTATTTCAAAATGTGAAAGAGGAAGATTTAATTTCCAGAGTGGCTGGTAGCAGCCCGCAGGGCTGCTACGGCCCACCGGGCCGTTCTTACTAGGGGGGTATGGGGGCATGCCCCCCCAGAAAATTTTGTTTTCTTGGTGGTCTCAGATGCAATTTCCTGCATTGTGGTGACTCAGTTAAGACTCCTTGAGAATAGGAATTTGACCATGTAATAAAGACAGTAGCTCCTATATTTTTGTGTTCAAATAAATTTCTCAACTCTTTGAGTGAGAGGAGAACAGATAGAACTTGTCCACATGTATGGTCAAAGTATCTGACACACACTGGGTATAATTTAATATCGTCATAATCAGTACTGCCATCTGTTGAAATGCTAAAAGGTCCTGCACGTAGTTTTTCACACAATGATTTATGGACATCATTAGCCAAAACCTCAACAAGCATGGAAGTCTTTGTTCGTGCACATCTATATTTTTTGGCTATTTCCGAATCTGGAAACATTCTTCGAAAGAGACTTGCTGCATGGTCGGAAGCAGCGAATGGAATCGAATGTTCCAGGAGAAATTCTGTGAACGACACCTCCGCCTGTATTACTGAAAATTCATTGTCTTTTATAAAGAAGTTGCATATATTTGACGTCCCCTGCTTAGAATGTTCACATAGTTTATGCTTTTTGGATTGCCGATGTTTTTCGACGTCGTTCTGACCGCCGTGACAAATACTAAAGTCACAGGAGCAAACATTGCAATGTGCAAACAGTTGACCCTGTTTAGAAGCTACAATACCTGGGAAACGAGTGTATTCCGGTTTAAACTTCTGTTTGTATTGAGGCTTCCTGCGCTTATCGTGGTCAGAATCTTCCTCTGACATTTTGAATGCCGAAACACATGCTTCATTCGGCCCGCTTCATTGCACTGCCGCCATTTTGACAAACACGGATTTTTTAATTTTTGACCAAGGGTTACTAGAATTTCGTAATAAAATTGTTAAAATTCGTAGGGCGTATTTGCCGTTTATTTTTCGTACAAATTACGCCCAAATCGTACAAAATGGCAGGTATGTAGTAATCCTTGAATAAAACCGAAAACGTTTGTATTTAGACTTCAATATTGCAACTACCACTTTTTGCTATTGAAGAAATCAAAGATTATTTCCATATAGAAGGGATTATATTCCATGTATAATGTTACAAGTGACAAGCAAAACATTTGGATAGTTTCTGTGAGTGAAAGGCCAATATCTATTACTTTGAATTAAAATTAATTTGCTATTACTTTGAATCAAGATTAATTTGCTATCGATAAAGCATGATATTTTTTTTTACCATTTCTTACCGTCGACCATCTGGAATACTTCATCAATAAATATTGGCCTTATTTTTCACTTATTACTCTACATGCGTAAACTTACCGTTTTCGGCTGAATGTTAGATTTTCTTTTTCGTTGTTTCGCTGGTGATTTCGGAGGCGTTGTCTCAAGGGACTTCGTCAAGGTAACGTAATCGCCTTCTTCTATTACGATGGCGTCATCTGTCTCTGTCGATTTTCGTCCCCAACGAACACTATATGTTTACCCCGAATTAATTCGACACTCTGTATCAAATTAATCACAGTCCTGTATGGCAGCTGGACACTGCCACATTCTCTCCCGACATTAAGTGTGTAGTCCGCATATATATTTCAAAAGCCTTTATTCACTCACTCTGTATCCTACAAGGTATTGACAGAGAGAGAGAGAGAGAGAGAGAGAGAGAGAGAGAGAGAGAGAGAGAGGAAGAAATGAGAAGTAGATTTAAGGTAGGGTGAGATGGCAGAAATGCAACTTAGAAGACTGTATAATTGTTTTTAATTTTTTAATTCATATTCTTTTTTCAAATATGGAGTTATCAGGTAAGTGAAAGGCTCCTTCATAATCTAGTAAATAGAAGTTAGAAGCAATATATTCAAGCAATTGTTTTGGAGATATTCTAAAACAAAAACAAAAAAATATACAAGTTACAGCATTATAAGTCTATTCCATTTGTTCCATTCATTTTCAAATTTGCGTTTAGCATTTTCACCCTTACTATTAGCAATGTATTTTTGAATCATGTAATTATCCTTAATAATATTGATGAGAGCGTTTATAGTTAGTGAGTTATGTAAACATCTCATTCTGTAAATATATTGTTTTATGATAATAATGATTTCATTATCAACTCGATTACTTGGAATGAAATTTTGATGAATGAGGCCAAAAAGAAAACTTTTTTTATTAAATGAGAATGGTATAAGTAAAGCTGCCATTAATGAATCTAGACTATCCAGTAGTTTTTGAACTTCTTGACACTCCCACAGTAGATGGGTTATGGTTTCTGGTTCAGAATTACAAAGTACACAGAGAGGGGAGGCAACTATTTGAATTTTGAATAAAAAGGAGTTAGTAGATAATATATGATGAATCACTCTAAACTGAAACCATTGAAGTTTAGTGTTTGTTGTAACATGAAATGGTAATTTGTAAAATCTATACCAAGTTTGTTTATTAATGTCTTCAAATATAGTATTCCACTTTCTGGTGCCAGAGGGTATAACATCAGATTTGTTTAAAATATTGTAAAAAACTTTTGACCCTTTTTTTTCTCTGAGAAAGAAGTGTAAATTAATAGGTACATATGGGTAAAATATCTCATCAAAATGTATATCATATGACGAGATAAATTGTTTTATTGCTGAGATAATGCCAAGATATTGCAAGAAATTTGTGTTTACTTGGTATTTTTGAATAAATTCAGCATATGTATAGAATTCACCTGTGTTCACCTCTTTAATCAAATCATTTATTATACAAATGTTTTTCTTATAATATTGTTTATATAAAACATCTTTCCCTCCTACTTTGATTTTACTATTGTACCAGATTGGAACTTTCAGTAGGTTTTCCTGGAGGTATTCCTCATTATATTTTGAATTTAAAATATACCATGATTTCAAAACATCTTTCCAAAATTTATTTTTTCAATTTTTTATGCAGACATTGATAAATTCTGAACCACAGTTTGCAAGATAATCTGTATTAATGCTAGTTTTTAATATAAATTGCCACTTCTCATTTTTCTGATAGAGTCTTCTAATCCAGGTAAGCTTAAGTGAGTTTATAAAAGCAGAAATATTGATCATTTTCAACCCACCATTGATATAATTTTGTATAATTACCTCCCTTTTTATTTTATCTGGTTTTCCACTCCATAAATAATCAAATAAAATCAAGTTGAGTTTCTTAATAAACTTATCATCTGGATTAGGTAATGAAATGAATAGATGATTGAATTGTGAGATGAGCAAAGACTTAATAATGTTGATTTTTCCAATTGGTGTTAATGACCTCCTTTTCCATATTTTAATCAGCGATTTTAATTTTGTAAGCGTTTTGTCAAAATTAAGTTTCGGTATTTCATGCAGATTCACACTAAACTCTATTCCTAATAATGTAAATTTCTCCATTCCCCACTGCAAATTAAGTTCCGGTAAAAAAGATTCATTACTAAATTTCTTACTCCCTATCCATATCACACGAGTCTTATCAATATTCATTTTTAACCCCGATATTCTAGCAAAATCATTTAGCTCTATTATTGATTCCTTACGCGATCGTTCACTTCCATCCAGCATAAGTGAGGTATCATCGGCGTACTGTGATAGTAGAATAGGACAGTTTTCAATATCAATACCATTTATATTTTTATTATTTCGTAATTTTATAGCCAAAACTTCTGCACAGAGAATAAATAGGTATGGTGCGATTGGATCCCCTTGTCGGCAGCCCCTCTTAATATCAAAGAAAGATGATAAGTTCCCCCCCCCCCCCCCCCCCCCCTGATTTATTGCTGAATGGACGTCCTTATGTAAAGTTTTAAACCAGTTTAAAATACTTTTACCAAATCCGAATAGAAGAAGAACTTTTTCAATAAATATCCAGGAAACTGAATCAAATGCTTTTTCAAAGTCGATCATCAGTAACATGCCAGGCACATCATTCTCTTCTGTATAATGCATTATATCATATATCAATCTTGTGTTCATTCCAATATAGCGACCTGAAACAAAACCAGTTTGATCATCATTTACTAATTTATTGAGAACTGTTTTAATCCTATTAGCTATGGTTCCTGAAGCAATTTTATATACAATATTAAAAAGCGAAATAGGTCTCCAATTTTTAATAAAATGTCTTGGTTTGTCTGCTTTAGGTATACATGTTATTATTCCCTGCTTCTGAGTTATAGATAATTGTCCAGTTTGATAACCAAAATTAATTGACCTGACAATAAAAATCCCCAATTTTCCCCAAAAACATTTAAAAAATTCTGTTGTGAAACCATCTGACCCTGGACTTTTATTATTTTTCATTAGTTTCAAAGTGTTTCCTGCCTCTCTAAAAGTGATTTCCCCTACTAAGTTGTCAGACTCTTCTAGAGATAGTTTGGGTATATCATTGCTATTCAAATATTGCAATACATTCACATTTTGTGTATCTACTGAGTTTGAAGCACCATACAATTTTTTTATAGAAAGCACCAACTTCTTTTAGTATATTTTCTTGCTTCGTTATAATGTCATTATTGTCAGTTAGTAATTTTGGTATTATTTTAGAGGTATAGTTTCTGTTTTCCAAATTGAAAAAGTAACTTGTTGGTTTTTCACCGTCCTCCACCCATTTTGCCCTTGATCTAACTATACTGCCTTTTATCTTGTGAGATCTTATCTTTTCTGATTCAATCTTTTTTTTCATTTAAATTATCAAAATTAACGTTTTCTTGTTCTCAAGTTCCGGAATTGTTTTACGAAGATTATTTTCCTGAAAATTCTGTTGTCTTTTCTTGTATGCTGAATATGATATGGTTTTCCCTCTGATTTCCATCAATAAAGTCTCTAAAAATAATTGATCACTAATAGTAAACATAATCTCTGAATTTGGAATGGTTGCAATATTATCTAACTGATAAACAGGAATGCAATATTGTTTCTTAATCTCATTGATACAATTATTTACTACTTTGAAGTATTCTGGATCATGAAGAAGTGAATTGTTAAGCTTCCATGTCCCTTTACCTCTTTTGAATTCATTAAGTTTTATTTCTATCTTGGGAAAGGAATGATCTGATCTATAGCTAGGATCTATACCTGAATAGTTAATACTAGATAAAAGACTGAGATAATAAAAAAATCAAGTCGGGCCTGTTTAATTGGGTTCTTCTTCCTCCATGTGTATCTCCTAACAGTTTCGTGTTGTTCTCTAAATACATCTATCAAACCAAAATCATTGATGATATCCAAAACTTTCTCTCTGGCTCTAGGATTGTTAACATTTCTGTAAGTATTGTCGTAGTCAAGACCAGGGCTTAAAACAAGATTAAAATCGCCACAAATAATACTGTGTACAATTGAATTCCTCAATCGTTTCAGAAATTTTAGTGTAAAAGTCTGGACTATCCTGGTTAGGACCATATATATTTATGATTGTAATATGTGAATTTTCAATTTCTAATTCTAGAGCTATAAAATTGCCTGATGTGTCCTTCTTTTCTTTGTGAATTTTAAACTCGAAGTTATTATTAAAAAGTATGGCTACCCCACGAGAATTTCCGCGAAAAGATGAAAAATATGCATTATACCCCCATTTATTTCTGATGAGCTCTTCTTTATCTTCTGTGAAATGTGTATCTTGTAAGCAATAAATGTTATGGTTAAAATTTCTAAAATACGAGAAAACATCTTTACGTTTTACTTTGCTTGATAGCCCTTGTACATTAGCTGATATGATCATTACACCCTCCACTTTTCAAATAGCAATACTATTAGCCACATATTTAGTTCCACCATCTCGTGCCCAAGAGAAAAGATAGCATAAGTGATTCGGAGACAAGGAAAGGAAAGAAAATAACGAAAGTAGATAAAAAATATATAAAAAAGAACCATTCAGTAAGGTGATGTCTCGGACTACTACCTAACTAGTGTCTACATACGTAATAAACTTTAAAATCTTGAACTCCTGGATCGGTCTTTACACCTGCCGGAAACCGGAAGTAGTATTCTAATATAAAACAATATATTCGGATTTTCTCAGGCATACTCCACACAGAAGCGTGGGTTATATTCGAGATGTTCCGAACGAACAAAAACAAATCCGGATTTTTAGTATAATGTAATACAAGTATAATAAAGCCAAATAGACCCGGAATATAGATAATATATATTTTTGATATTTGTGTGATATTTGATACAGTGTTGGCGGGGAGAGGAGGAAAACAGAAGCCAATAGAGAGGGGGCAAACAGAAACGAAAAATATATATAAGATAAAAAAAAAGAAAGAAAAAAAAAATACAAAATTCACTCCACTTACCGTGTTTGAGAAATGTTCCTGTTATAAATCCATACGAATTTAAAACTCACATTCACCATTTGAACATAAATAATATATTCACAAAACAGAACACAGAGGATTCATAATGAAAAGAAAAGTAGGAAGTCCTTTGCACATAGGTTGGCGGCACTCGAAGTGCCTTTAATGTCCTTACCAACCGTATACTATTTTCCAATCACTATATGGAAATATATCTAGTATTTCCTAAAGTTTCCATCGTTCATAAGGTATCTTTCCTCCAATGGCGTGTTCAAAAAAAATCTTCGTTTCTTACCATTTACCAGAACTGCAAACAGCTTTCCGTCTACACTATAAGTGTTTTTAACACAGTCTAAACGAAACGCATTTCTCAGAAACTGCTGGTTGTCCAACGTAAGATCCTCAAAGATAACTTGTCTGGTACCTCTGAGTTTCTTTCTCGCGGTGATAATGTCATGTTTCTTCCTTCGTGTGGTTAACTTTACTATAATACTCCTCGGCTTGTCCCGGCTGAATTTCCCTAGTCTGTGTGCGATATTTATGTCTTTCTTTGTCACATTTACATCTAACTTGTCCGTAACGAATTCGACAACTTTCTCTACACATTCCTCCACAGATTCTCTCTCCGAAGTGTCTTCTAAACCGATAATTCTCAGTGAGTCTTTCCTGCCATGTTGCTCCAAGTCATTCGCCCGTAATTCCATTTTTACTCTCGCCTCATGTAGCTTCACTACCTCTCCTTCAAGCGATTCAACGGTTCGTCGGAGATCGTCGTTTTCTGTCTCTAGCTCGTGTATCCTTCCCTCTAGGCGATCTGTAATTTCTTTGTTGTCAGCACAGATATCTTCTTTCAGCTGTGAAATCTTTCTGTCCAAATAATCTCTAGTTAACATGGACGAGATAAGTTCGTCCAACCTGTCTTCTACTGTCTTTCTATCATTTCCCTGTCGATCGGTACCAACTCCACTATGACGCTTATCTTTAGCTGATGTAGAGCTATTTCGTGTTAAAACACCGGAAGGTTTATCTGGTCCAGGCATGGTATAAGTTGACTATGCTTAATTGTTCACAGAAAAGAAACCACTTTACAGGTAAAGCGATCCAGGTATATATAATATCGCTACATGTAGCACATAGTGAGTAGTGGTCACTAGCGTCCTAGTCCATGGTCAGAGTAAAAAACTGTCCAAAACACACTTTCTTGACAAACATTCCAAAGAAAGCGTCCAATATTCCGTCTGATCGTTCTACTGCACACAACATTGCCAAAAATTAGCTTTGGAAACCATCTCGAAAAAATAGAATTACGTAGAATTTTGCAGAGCAAAAATTTGTCGACTGACCATGAGCGACGTGACGTCACCCCTCCATATATTGTTCAATGTTGAAAAAGTGGCCCTGGTGCTTTGATGACAGTAAATTTTAACATGCAAATTATTAGTATTGCCAGTTATTAGCTAATGAAAATATACATTGCAATAGTCTATACAACATTTTTTGCACCAAAACACAGGCATCCTACCTACATATACTGAAATACATATAGCTATTAGCATGTATACAACTTTCTTCAATGTTTGTTTAGTTTCAAAGATGCCAGAAATCCAATGGATTTTGATAACAAGAGGCCCATGGGGCCTGTATCGCTCACCTGGTTGGATTTGACCAAATGTCAAAATAATGTTCATGTTCAATTCCTTTTGTTTGTTAACATCAAACAATGCTATTTATGGTTATAGCGTGGGGATCTCAACTGCTTTAAAGAAATAATGAAGTCCAGACTCTCTGAGTTTACAACATGCATTCATAACTTTATGACTAGTAGTGATTTAAAGGAATTACCTCTATTTCCCAGATGGGGCCCCGCCCCTTTTGCCCCTCGGGGGTCAGAGTCACCATTTATGCAAAATCTGTTCCCCTTCCCCCAAGAATGTTTCTTACCAAATTGGGTTCAAATCCATTCATAACTTTATGACTAGTAGCGATTTTAAGGAATTACCTCTATTTCCCCATTAGGCCCCGCCCCTTTGGCCCTTTGGGGGTCAGAGTCACCATTTATGCAAAATCTGTTCCCCTTCCCCAAAGGATGTTTCTTAATAAATTGGGTTCAAATCCTTTCATAACTTTATGACTAGTAGCGATTTGAAGGAATTACCTCTATTTCCCCTAATGGGCCCCGCCCCTTTGGCCCCTTGGGGGTCAGAGTAACCATTTATGCAAAATCTGTTCCCCTTCCCCCAAGAATGCTTCTGACTAAATTGGGTTCAAATCCATTCATAACTTTATGCAAGTAGCGATTTGAAGGAATGACCTCTATTTCCCCATTAGGCCCCGCCCCTTTGGCCCCTTGGGGGTCAGAGTCCCCATTTATGCAAAATCTGTTCCCCTTCCCTGAAGGATGTTTCTGACCAAATTAGGTTCAAATCCTTTCATAACTTTATGACAAGTAGCGATTTGAAGGAATTACCTCTATTTTCCCTAATGGGCCCCGCCCCTTTGGCCCCTTGGGGGTCAGAGTAACCATTTATGCAAAATCTGTTCCCCTTTCACAAAGGATGTTTCTGACCAAATTGGGTTCAAATCCATTCATAACTTTATGACAAGTAGCGATTTGAAGGAATTACCTCTATTTCCCCATTAGGCCTCGCCCCTTTGGCCCCTTGGGGGTCAGAGTCACCATTTATGCAAAATCTGTTTCCCTTCCCCAAAGGATGTTTCTGACCAAATTGGGTTCAAATCCATTCATAACTTTATGACTAGTAGCTATTTTAAGGAATTACCTCTATTTCCCCTAATGGGTCCCGCCCCTTTGGCCCCTTGGGGGTCAGAGTGACCATTTATGCAAAATCTGTTCCCCTTCCCTTCCCCAAAGGATGTTTCTGACCAAATTGGGTTCAAATCCATTCATAACTTTATGACTAGTAGCGATTTGAAGGAACTACCTCTATTTCCCCATTAGGCCCCGCCCCTTTGGCCCCTTGGGGGTCAGAGTCCCCATTAATGCAAAATCTGTTCCCCTTTCCCAAAGGATGTTTCTGACCAAATTGGGTTGAAATCCATTCATAACTTGATGACAAGTAGCGATTTAAAGGAATTGCCTTAATTTACCCTATTGGGCCCCGCCCCTCAGGCCCCTTTGGGGTCAGAGTCCCCATTTATGCAAAATCTGATCCCCTTCCCCGAAGGATGTTTCTGACCAAATTGGGTTCAAATCCATTCATAGCTTTATGACTAGTAGCGATTTGAAGGAATTACCTCTATTTCCCCATTAGGCCCCGCCCCTTTGGCCCCTTGGGGGTCAGAGTAACCATTTATGCAAAATCTGTTCCCCTTCCCCAAAGGATGTTTCTGACCAAATTGGGTTCAAATCCATTCATAACTTTTTGACTAGTAGCGATTTGAAGGAATTACCTCTATTTCCTCATTAGGCCCCGCCCCTTTGGCCCCTTGGGGGTCAGAGTAACCATTTATGCAAAATCTGTTCCCCTTCCCCAAAGGATGTTTCTGACCAAATCGGGTTCAAATCCATTCGTAACTTTATGACAAGTAGCGATTTAAAGGAATTGCCTTAATTTCCCCTATTGGGCCCCGCCCCTCAGGCCCCTTGGGGGTCAGAGTCACCATTTATGCAAAATCTGATCCCCTTCTGCCAAGGATGTTTTTGACCAAATTTGGTAATTTGGTCAAAATCCAATAAGAACTTTTTGACAAGTAGCGATTTGAAGCAAATGTTGACGGACGGACGACGGACGCTGCACCATGGCATAAGCTCACCGGACCTTCGGTCCAGGTGAGCTAAAAATGTAGTTGTAGACTGATAAAATGTTCACTTGATCGGGCTTAAACTGCTACTTGTGTGTATATCAAGTTAGAAAGTTTAAAGAATATAATTGTAAATATATTACCTTTATTATCATGCATGTTGCATCAACTGTTCTCAAAAATAACTCTTAACACACGTTTGAAGAATATCTCGTCTAAATCATCAGAGGTGAACTTGCAAAAATCAGTAAAATTATTACTCCCCAAAGAAACGCATAACTCATTCTCTTGCCCTGCAGGTAGGGCGTAAGAATTGTACCTGCTGCCCCCATTGCATGATTGTAAGAGGCGACTAAATTTGGGATCTGATCTTTTCTCTTCTTTCTGAACAGCTCTCTTCTTCCCAATGTCTCCCTTGACAATGCCTCACTTTTAGCCACAGAACCACAGCAAATTGAACAGTCAACAGGAAATGACATTGTCAATGTAAACCCTGGGTAGTATAATGTAAAACTCCAGGCGTTTTAAGGTTCAGAATATTTATTGCCCAAGCATAAAGCCTGCAAAACAATATACATGCAGTATTACGTACAGTATATATGATTCACATTTACAATAATGTGAATGAACTTACGAATAAATGAGAATACATGTACGTATATCCTTAAATATGTGACTTACCAGGGCTAAGCTGTATGTTGCCGGTGCAATGGTTAGCTGTGGAGTGAAGGGGAAGCGTTTGTGAACCGGGTACCGACGTTCTCGCGCATGCGTTCCTCACATACACACTTATCTCTCACAGCCCGTCACACTTATCTCTCACAGCCCGTGCAACATACGCGCGCGCTGGTGACATTGCATAACAAGTTCACCCGGTTACAGGAACCGCATGGAGCTCTCCAAAACATCTTCCACAAAGCATTTACTGCTGCAAAGATATCTCTGGGTGAGGATGAGTTGGTTTCGGTTTATTTTGTTTAACGTCCTATTTTAACAGCTAAGGTCTTTTAAGGACGGCCTAACCATGCGTGCGAAATGCATGCGTGAGGTGAGTGCGTATGTGTTTTTTGGAAGGCTGCGGTATGTTCGTGTTAAGTCTCCTTGTAATAGGCCGGAACTTTTGTCGATTTATTGTGCTACCTCGCTGAAGCATATTCCTAATATGCTGAGCGCTAAGCAGGAGTAGCAACTACCATTTTTAATGACTCTGGAAAGCCTTCCTCACAAGGGCGAACGCTCAACTGAGACCAAGGGTGCGCTCCATTGGCCTGTTCTATCTTATCCCGGAGTACTATGTGCGCGATGCCCAATGGAATGAAAACGGAACAGGAGTAGAGCACCAAAATGGCGGAGACTAATCTCACTGTTAATAGCCGATGACATTCTCTTTGAAGAATGCTATAATAACGACAAAGAGAGAATGCCTTTATTTTCCTTTCATCTGTTGCTGCATCTTTGTAAGTTTGTGATATTAATCCACATTATGATGAAATCGTACGCCGATTAACAGCCAAAACCTGAACAAATTCAAGTTTTCGTTTTACATAACCCTTAAAGTGAACCAGCTAACACGCTATGCAAACGACTTATTAATAACAAGCGTGATTGATTATGGACTTTCTAGATAAAACTTATTAAATTTGATTATGATGCAGTGATGTACACGGGACGGCTAAGAGGATGAATAAATGATGAATGTATCATGTAGAGATGTAACATTGAACTTTGAACTTAGATTAGCATTGAACTTTAAACTTAGATCTTCATATCGGTGTTGATGTATACATGTGTGATGCTGTCATATTTATATTTTTATAATTTAATATTTTTATAACTTAAAATATTTGATTATATTTCAGGATCAGACAAGACCGACAAAAAACAATTGGCTATGCAGAAACAACTGTTCCACAGTATGGATGACTTTCGGATATTTTTTAGGGTCACGCGAAATACTTTTCAGATATTATACAATCATTTAGCAACCCACGAAAACTTGACACCTTCCTGGACAGGTGGGAGGGAGGCTATTCCGGTAGACAAGCATTTACTGATCACTCTGTGGTATTTAGCTACACAGGACACCATCCACAATATCGCCGACAGATTTAACGTTACCGAATCGTCTGTCATGAGGTGTCGTTCAAGGGTATATGAATTATTGCTGAGATATCTCGAGTCTAAAGTTATTACGTGGCCACAGGGTAACGAATTGCGGCAAGTAATGGATTATTTCTATGAAAAACGTAACTTTCCCGGCATAGTTGGAGCTATCGACGGATTACATATAAAAATAAAAGTACCCCAATTACATAAACAGACATGTAAATCGTAAGGGGTTTCACTCTCTGCTGTTACAAGGTGTTTGTAGAGAGGATATGCGATTTATCCACTGGGTGGCCAGGCAGTTGTCATGACTCGCGCGTGCTTAAGAACTGCGATCTTTGGACTACTGGTAAGCAATTATGTTGACATGGTCACTTGCTTGGAGATGCTGCCTACCCATTGAAAACGTGGATGTTGACTCCCTACCGAGATAATGGTCATCTCACCCAGCAACAGAAATATTACAATACAAGTCGAAGTTCTGCACGTGTTGTAATCGAAAGAGAATTTGCTCTATTGAAAGTAAGATTCAGGCGACTCCAACATCTAGATACGCAGGAACTGAAAACGGCAGCACGCACGGGAGGCCGTCCTTAAATGACCTTAGCTGTCATAGGACGTTAAACTAAATAAACCAAACCAAACTTTTGAAACAAAATACCTTCCAAAGTTCCAGACACAAGTCCACTTAGTAAGTACTTAGTAAGTCTATAGTTTCAGAAGCATCAACTATAAAATAAAAATACAAATCAATAAATACAGCTGAAAAAATAAAACTGTCGTCCAGTGGCCAGCTTATATCCTCCACCTCTGTATTATTTAGGGCCATAACGTCATAAAGCATGCGCACAAAAAAATTATAATCGAACCTGCCCTAGCTCTATGGCAATAAATTCATATGAAGATTCAAAATAATTGATAATGATTAAGTTATTGAGATGAAACTGTTTCAGCAAATCTACAAAGGGCAATAACTCTATACATAACTCATCAATAATTTGGTTATCTAAGTTACCCAAGTTATTAAGTGGAAACTGTTTCGGAAAATCAACAATGAACCATACTTCTGTAAAAAAAAAAACACAAATTATATGGATATTTGGAAGTTTGATAAATGTATTACATCTCTCTTAGTTTCTCGAGCTTAAATTGTTTGCATATATTTCTTTCACCATTGTTGACAAGTTTGGGCAAATTTGGTTGTTATGCAAAACAATTATTTGTTATTTATGGACAGTAATTAATTTAATTTTCAATTGTACATTTCATATTGTATTAACACATTGAAATAATTGAAGTTTCGACACTTAATTTAACAAGGAGATGGACTATATCTTTGTCTCAGACAGTCATATACCAGTGGCACTCTCCATCTGAAGCTGATGTCCAGGTTCAGATTCTGTCCTCACTTCATTTATGACAGCTGGCTCTGGTGTACTGGTATTTTCATCATATGTAAAAAAAGGTGATCAGTAATTATATATATAATTATGTTAAATTAAGTGTCGAAACTTCAATTATTTCAATGTGTTAATACAATATGAAATGTACAATTGAAAATTAAATTAATTACTGTCCATAAATAACAAATAATTGTTTTGCATAACAACCAAATTTGCCCAAACTTGTCAACAATGGTGAAAGAAATATATGCAAACAATTTAAGCTCGAGAAACTAAGAGAGATGTAATACATTTATCAAACTTCCAAATATCCATATAATTTGTGTTTTTTTTTTTACAGAAGTATGGTTCATTGTTGATTTTCCGAAACAGTTTCCACTTAATAACTTGGGTAACTTAGATAACCAAATTATTGATGAGTTATGTATAGAGTTATTGCCCTTTGTAGATTTGCTGAAACAGTTTCATCTCAATAACTTAATCATTATCAATTATTTTGAATCTTCATATGAATTTATTGCCATAGAGCTAGGGCAGGTTCGATTATAATTTTTTTGTGCGCATGCTTTATGACGTTATGGCCCTAAATAATACAGAGGTGGAGGATATAAGCTGGCCACTGGACGACAGTTTTATTTTTTCAGCTGTATTTATTGATTTGTATTTTTATTTTATAGTTGATGCTTCTGAAACTATAGACTTACTAAGTACTTACTAAGTGGACTTGTGTCTGGAACTTTGGAAGGTATTTTGTTTCAAAAGTTTGGTTTGGTTTATTTAGTTTAACGTCCTATGACAGCTAAGGTCATTTAAGGACGGCCTCCCGTGCGTGCTGCCGTTTTCAGTTCCTGCGTATCTAGATGTTGGAGTCGCCTGAATCTTACTTTCAATAGAGCAAATTCTCTTTCGATTACAACACGTGCAGAACTTCGACTTGTATTGTAATATTTCTGTTGCTGGGTGAGATGACCATTATCTCGGTAGGGAGTCAACATCCACGTTTTCAATGGGTAGGCAGCATCTCCAAGCAAGTGACCATGTCAACATAATTGCTTACCAGTAGTCCAAAGATCGCAGTTCTTAAGCACGCGCGAGTCATGACAACTGCCTGGCCACCCAGTGGATAAATCGCATATCCTCTCTACAAACACCTTGTAACAGCAGAGAGTGAAACCCCTTACGATTTACATGTCTGTTTATGTAATTGGGGTACTTTTATTTTTATATGTAATCCGTCGATAGCTCCAACTATGCCGGGAAAGTTACGTTTTTCATAGAAATAATCCATTACTTGCCGCAATTCGTTACCCTGTGGCCACGTAATAACTTTAGACTCGAGATATCTCAGCAATAATTCATATACCCTTGAACGACACCTCATGACAGACGATTCGGTAACGTTAAATCTGTCGGCGATATTGTGGATGGTGTCCTGTGTAGCTAAATACCACAGAGTGATCAGTAAATGCTTGTCTACCGGAATAGCCTCCCTCCCACCTGTCCAGGAAGGTGTCAAGTTTTCGTGGGTTGCTAAATGATTGTATAATATCTGAAAAGTATTTCGCGTGACCCTAAAAAATATCCGAAAGTCATCCATACTGTGGAACAGTTGTTTCTGCATAGCCAATTGTTTTTTGTCGGTCTTGTCTGATCCTGAAATATAATCAAATATTTTAAGTTATAAAAATATTAAATTATAAAAATATAAATATGACAGCATCACACATGTATACATCAACACCGATATGAAGATCTAAGTTTAAAGTTCAATGCTAATCTAAGTTCAAAGTTCAATGTTACATCTCTACATGATACATTCATCATTTATTCATCCTCTTAGCCGTCCCGTGTACATCACTGCATCATAATCAAATTTAATAAGTTTTATCTAGAAAGTCCATAATCAATCACGCTTGTTATTAATAAGTCGTTTGCATAGCGTGTTAGCTGGTTCACTTTAAGGGTTATGTAAAACGAAAACTTGAATTTGTTCAGGTTTTGGCTGTTAATCGGCGTACGATTTCATCATAATGTGGATTAATATCACAAACTTACAAAGATGCAGCAACAGATGAAAGGAAAATAAAGGCATTCTCTCTTTGTCGTTATTATAGCATTCTTCAAAGAGAATGTCATCGGCTATTAACAGTGAGATTAGTCTCCGCCATTTTGGTGCTCTACTCCTGTTCCGTTTTCATTCCATTGGGCATCGCGCACATAGTACTCCGGGATAAGATAGAACAGGCCAATGGAGCGCACCCTTGGTCTCAGTTGAGCGTTCGCCCTTGTGAGGAAGGCTTTCCAGAGTCATTAAAAATGGTAGTTGCTACTCCTGCTTAGCGCTCAGCATATTAGGAATATGCAGTGCACAATAAGCAGTCGCCATTAAAGGACTACAGAATTCCGCAGCTTCCAAGCACTCACTACGCTGAACCGGTAGGC